>NC_143414.1:10923106-11226136 GCF_059467195.1 Physcomitrium patens | reverse complement strand
TGATTCATGAAACAACGACCATATAATTCAGCAACACGGGATTTTCGCACTTACCGAAAGCTTCCTGACCTCGCATGCGGAGTACCTTGGACCGGCTGAGAAGTGTAAGATGCTTCTTACGGACCAGACGAAACTCTTCCCTGGAATCAAAATCACAAGGAACGAAGATTCGAATCAAGATGCTGAACAAGTATAGGATTGTGTGAAACAGACAGACAATTCTAAGAGGATTGCTAGCGTGGATGAAATCAGCACAACATCAATTTGATCCCTGAAATCAAATCATTTGCACGATAAATGAGTAAGAAAATAAGTTTCGGGATAGGAATGGTGCAACTTGCTGCAACAATGTTGTGTGTGTAGCCACAAGCACGGTAAAATGAACTCACCGTGTCAAAAAAGCCTAGCTTGGGTGACGGCTTTCGCAAACCACTTGGTTTTCGAAGAGACTGTGAGGATGCGACAGATTGAGAGGGTGCAGTATCTCTTGCAACTTCTGCATCGGCAGCTCTTGGTAATCCTGGAACTCCAGAGTGTGTACTCTTGCTCCTCATTAGACTAGGAGCTTGCCTTTGATCTATTTTAGAGGATGGGGAGGGTCCTCTAAGTCGAAAAACTTCACCGACAGTACAGACCTCGTCGTTAACCTTAACCGATATCAATGGCATGTTGGACCTCATTCTATCGGGCACATTAAGCTCTGCCACAGACCTATTTGAATCCAGTGTATCTTTCTTCAATACAGTAGCATGCGACAAGGATGGTTCTTTAGGTACTCTTCTCGCACGGCCTGTCATGTTTGATGCAGCTTGTCATCTAATTGATCGTAAAAAGTTTCATAGTATTTTACAACGATAATGCGTCAGGAAGTGAATCACTGAAATGGATATGTATTTATCACTCACTAGGGTAAGCGTACCTGTCATCACTTTCCCCAGCGTCTCTTTAACCTTTCTGGACATAGACGACACCTTGCGTGAGAGTGAAGAAGGAGATTCCTGTAATCTGGGTGTAGACATGCTCCTTGTTAACATAGGTAGCTTCGCTGGGGTTACATGCATCTTATGTATCTCATCTGGCGGTTGAATATCCATGTTCTGGGGTTGCTTTTCCAAGGCGCCTATCCTTGTTTGATGTGAAGCAGCTATTCTTGATTGATTAGATGATATCAATCTTCTTTGTGGACTTGCTGTTGCATTGCGTGGCTTATTCATCCCCTGTTACAATCATTTCGTTTCGTTAGAGCAAGCGAAGCTCCGAGGATCAAGGGTTTCAGAACTGAAAACTGCCGATGTAAAGCACAGTGATGATCAGAACCCTGATTTGAGTCGCTTACATCTGAATTGATCCTAGGGGCGTGCTCAGTCGGATGGCTACCAGAACCTCCGGGTTGATTCAATGTCCTTAACAGGCGATTAGGCAACGGTATTGAAGTGCACCCTTGAGGAATTGCTGCCGCATTTGAATAGGCATTCGAAAACATCTGTGATCCTGTAGAAGGAACTTGTCGCACTGATCGAACAGAGGGGGTATCCACGATGTCTGTGTAGAAGTTACAAGATTAGCTCACTTTTGGCCCTTCGAAATAGATACCATACAGTTTGAAAATTGGCAAGCATTATCCAGCAAGAGGGATATGTAAAACTGACCTTGCTCGGGTATTGAACACACCACAAGTCTAAAATTTATGCTCAAATTTTCCGGTAGGACTTGAGATCTCACTTCTAGTTGACTTCGATCATTGACTGGCGTGGTGCTTAATTCAAATGGTGCGATTAAATTTTGTTCCTCATTGCCAATAGTAGCCAACTCGGGTATCGTCAGTGCTTCTCGGGTGTCGGATGCAACGGCAAATAGTTCATCATTGTCCAGCACACCTACATGAGTTAGAAACGAAAGCGTTGTTAATGGATATGGAAGACTAGGAAAAAGCTAGATCATTTGTATTCAGCCTGCAGCAACAACAGAAATCCTATCAAATTAAAATTATAGAAAGAAGGAAGAAAAGAAGGAAGAAAAATGGAAGATGGAGCTGTTTGGTAGTCGACTTGAGGCTACCTTCATCTGTAAAGAATGCCTGGTCCCAAGCTAAAGATTTCCGCAGCGTAACAGAGCGTCTATTCCTATTTTTTCGAGAGCGAATTGCCTCCTCGGATCCCTTTTCCGGAGTCGCAGCTGATTGCTCGTTCTCAATATCGCAGTAGCTCCTTTTGAGTTGACTCGTGAAGGGCTTAGGATGTTCCACGGGGCAACTCTCAGCAATTCCATTGAGATGCATAGACTCTGAAAAACTTTTGCTGGTTAGATTCTTTTGTACGATAATATATCCATTTGTTGTAGCTCAGTATGTTTCAGTTAAAAGGACATTGAATGACAACCAGAACGTACGTTCTCGAAGTCTCATCTTAGTATGACGAGGTTCAGAAGGGTGGGAGATAAGCAGTCTCAAGAGTCTGTGAGAAAGCAATTCAATTCGCGTGTCACAAGCAAGGTTCTCTAATGCCAGAGTTAGGCAAGAATCCGTGCCTCTTCCAATCTAAGAAGGAATTTAAGATTCTTATGGGTAATCAAGTTTATCATCTAGGAAAGGTTGAATTCAAGCGGTGGTTCACATGCTTCTGAATTTTTTTCCATCGAAGAAAGGATTTTTCCTATGCTCCTAGTGCTCAAACTTGAAAAGAATGGCCTGTCAAAATCCACTGTAACGCACCTTTCGCACCACAGCCCTTTCGAGACCGTAGCTCCTCCGTCTTAACCCTGCGCTTGTTCATCTCATTGATATTTAAATCAGATAGCACAGAAGTTGGAGTAGAGGGTAATTTGAAAGGTAGTGGCACCGTTTTGACGCCCACATCTGCCTCCCTGGCAGCTGAAGCACCACCTACAAATTCTTTCCCTGCATTCAAAAATTGCTGAAGAATTAAGGTATCTGGCATATGATATCATGGTAGCAGTTGATGACAGCAATGCTGAGGATAAGAAAGCAACGAGGAAAAGCACCGCAAAATGATACTACAACTACAAGCAACCGAAGAAGCGTATTCCGAGTAAACCATGGCGAATTATGCAAGTAGAGACAGGAATCATAATCTCCAAGTCATTCACCCAACGTTGCTTGAGAGATGCCAAGTTTTCTAGACATTCTAGCCCCAGGTTTCAAAATTTCAATGCATATAGAGTCTCGAATGCAAGCGAACTCACCGTAATGGTTCTCCAAATCGTCTGTTGATACTTTCCTACATGCAGCAGATATCATTGGCGGCGATAGAAGACACTCATTAGAACTGGGCACAAAAGGGCTAGCTCCAAGCAAGTTGTCATCCTCCTGCTCGATGTTGAGAAGGTCCAAGTTCACTTCTTCCATCTTAAAGAATTTCTGAGTTCGCTCTCTATTCAAGCGCACTTCGCGATACGGGCCTCTCTTAATCTAACCACCTAATCGGCGTCGCTCCCGTCCCAATCAGTTCGTCACACTTTTGCTTATCCAATCGAACTGTATGGACACAAGTCCTTAATCCTTTCCATTGCATTCACTACTTCGAAGTGTCAGACCCTCAACAATCCATCATGTTTAGTGCTTGACAGTGTGCCGCCGTCTTCTTCTCCTCGATATCATCACTACACCCTGATCACCCAGCACCCCTCGTCTCTATGACCATACACACCAAAAGCAGGGAAAATACTAAAGAAGTGTGAGGAAGAAACACCAAGCAACGGTAACCTGCCACCCAGTTTCAAATTCCCATCCAGTTTCAAATTCCCACCCACGACCGACACATGAATCGAAACGAAACCCGAGGAAACCCGCTGTCTCTGCTCACTTCGGATATGTCCGCCTCCCTCAACTCAGTCCCTCGCCCCGAAAAAACTACAACCGTCGCCACCATACAGCTTGACCCAGCTCAAGATCGCGGTAGCTGGCGACCTAAACTCGGACACATCATGCACAAGACCGTTTTCTCTCGTTCAGTATGGGGCGTTGGCGATGTGCCCTGACGAAAGCAGAAATTTGTCAGACAAATAAATATTCCCTCACTGCCATCGAGATTGCATGGGAGGGAGGAAAACAACAACCAGCAACAACTCATCGTCGTCTCCTCCTTCTCGCAGCTAACGAAAAAAGGCCTGCTCCAGGAGTCCCGCGATTGCATTCGTTCGCGACTGTGCTGCAACTGTCGTCGAAATCTTTATTAAGCGTGCGTTGTGCTGTAGAAAGCAATTGCTCTTCCATACTAAAGTTGGTGGCGAGAGCATTTCTTAGGATTTGTTACAACGGTATCGAAGACTTGCAGAAGCGGCGCTAGCTGTAGACTAAGCTAGAACAGCATCGACAAAATTTGGAGAATAAAGTGAGTCCCCGTCCAGACTTCGACAATTTGTTTAATGTTCGTGTTGAGTAAATCTTGATGTGGACGACGTCAATTGCGACGTTAGAGGGGCGCTGTTGCACTCCGTCGACATCGAGCCCATCGGTCAGCGAGATCAACGCTGCTTAGCTCCCCTCTTAAAATAACGCTATTCTGGGAGATGATTTCTGGAAGTTGCGAGCAGGTTCCAGAGATTGCAAACCTTTGGAATCATGAATGAGGAGAACCGACGGGGGGCGTGAAATCAGCCGAGCTTCATCAACGCCCATATTTTCAGCCCCATGGAACTTGATGAGTTCATAGTCGTGTGTGCTTTTTTCCTCCCATTGTCTAAAAACTTGTCGTTTGTTCTTTTTTTCAAATAGACTTTTGAAATGGTTTTTTTCCATGTGGGTGTTAATTTTAACGACTGTTGCAGGGTTTTGATTGGTGTGAGGCTTTAAATTCATAGAAGATACGAAGCTTTCAGAATTCATGACAAGTTGATTCTCAATGACGTAACACAAATATTTGATCTGTTAGAATAAATGTATGTATGCATGTACATAACTAAACACATAACTAAACACATAAATAAACACATAAATAAACAAACATAAATACTGATTATTGGCCCCTCCTCAATTCTAATGCAGCGCCATTTAGGATATGTGAGGGGTCACAAATCTCTGACTTGAAAATATGTAGTTGATAAGGATTTATTTTCTTTAATTTTCGTGGACAAATTAATATGGATTAATTTGTAGTTGTTGCTGAGACATTATTTAATGTATGGCTAAAGCCTTTCTCTTATGTTTAAATTTTATAAAAACTTGCTAAAAGCATTTAAAGTGCAAATCATTAATTCAAACTTCTTTAACATTTGTTTTGTATTGAAATGAAATTGGTTTATTTTATTTTATTTTAAAAATAAAAAAAATATTTTTTTGTATTTTAAACTTGACAAGAATACATCAAGTTCAAACAAGACAAAGTTGAAACAATCTTATAATTTTTATCTTTAAAAATATATGCTAACTAAAATCATTAAGAAGAAATAGTTGATTATTTATACAAGATTGGAACAATAAGAGACAAAAACTACTAATTATAGAATATAAAAGGAATTAATTAAGAAAAATTAATATAGATTTTTGATTTAACAATATAATATGCTTTCTTCATGTAACTAAAATATTTACTAAAAGTAAGAATCTTTGTTGTACATACATATAAGATGATAAGAACAAAAATCTAATTAAATACTTACTTTCTTCAAAACCATATTAGTTTTGTTAATTTTTATATGTTAAATGAATTTTAAAGCAAACTGTGATAAAATCAAAGTTTAAAAACAAATGTAATAAGAAAAAAGAACAAACTCAATAGAAATTTTTGAAATTAAAAATAAATAAAACTATCACTAATGACACATTTTAGAAAAAGTAATTTGTATATTTGTCTTAATTTTTTTGTTGATTATTTAAAAATAAAAATAAATTATAATATCTCTTTTATTTATACATCTTTAAAATATTAAAAAATCAAGATTTTATAGTTTTTTTAATTTATATTAAAAAGTAATATAAAATTTGGTTTGTAATTATTTTGATTTTTTAATTTTGACAACTTTAATAACTAAGATCAAATTCTTCACTTATAACTAAGATAAAAAAATAACATGTTGGAAAGGTATGGTTCTATGTAAAAAATTTGTTAGCAAGTATTGGTTTAAATTGGAATGTAATTTGACTAATACATTAACTTTTTACCTTTATAAGTTACTCAATATTGATTGCATATATTAATTAATGAGATTTATATTATATTATATAATATTATTTTCAATGAATTACTACATTTGAAGTTAGATATAAGATTTTTTTATGAATTTTTATTACATTTTTTGATTTGTATTTCCTATTACAACACAATTCTTATCAAAGTATAATATGTTATCCATTTCAAGTTCTAAAAAATCATATAATAATTTCCATGCTTCTTCAATTATGTTAATAATATAAGTTAAAAATATTAGGAATAAAATTAAAGTAGATGAATTAAAAAATCATCAATTTAAATAATTTTATATGTATTTATTGATTTCATATTTTAAATATTATAATTTTTATTTATATTAGAGTTGATTTTATATTCATGGTATAACTACCATTGAATCAAAGCAATTTAGAATAGGAGTGGTTTGTTGTAAATATAATAATAAAAGACATTTTTCTTCTAAATGTCATTTAAAATTTTGTAAAAATTATAAAGCATATATTAATCAAACCAACAATTGTATATATAATTGACATCACTAAGATAGAAGTTTAGTAGTTAATCAAGTACAACCATAGTTAAACAACATAAAGAGAAAAAAACCTAAAAGAAGCAATTTACTTATGAATTAAGGTAAGAATCAAAGATCTTCGAATCATTAGTATTATAGGAAAGAGGCTCCTACAAGAAATAATAATTATAGGAGATAAGACAGATATCTTTATAAAAAAATGTATAAATTTAATTATTAAAAAGATAGACTAAGGCCAAGATATGAAGAAAGATATAAAAGGGACAAAAATATAAACTCATTAAGAAAGAATTATATAAATCAAGCATGTAGAAGTAGTAATCTTGAGTATTATTATTGCCATCAAAATGGTCACAACAAAATGAATTGTCAATCATGGCTTAAACATCAAAAAGAAGTCATGGAGGCATAAAGACAAGAAAAGTTGGTTGTAGCCACAAATGTAGTAACCTTGAAAGTTTGTTTAATGACCTAAGTGTAAAGAGATAAAAACATAATTGATAATGAAAAGTCAAGTAATAGTAGTGATGAAGAGAATGAAAATAGAAGTAAGAAGCAACTTCAATCGGTTAATTTAGATTTTAAAAAAAAAACATGCTAAGAATAAAAGAAGAATATGCAAGAATATAATTAGAGAGATTAAAAAATTAAAATTATTTAAAAAAAAAATTTCATATTAGAGATAAGTCTTTTTAAAAGGATTGAAGAAGAAATGTCAAAGAAGATTAAAAATAATATTGATGAAAAAGGATTAAGAAAAGATAAGAGAATTAAAAAGATTATAAGAGCTGAATCTCAACAAAATAATAATAATAATAATAATATGACAATTATTAGAGTTATCTTTGTATTATAAAAAGAAAGTTATGGAGACATCTCTTTTTAAATGCAATATTGAATTCAACATATCAGAAGCTAACAATGTTATAAGTGAAGATTATGACATGAAAATGCCTATAATCATTGTAAAATCAAGCAACATATTATACAAAATTTATTATTAGTTAGAATTTGAGGAGTAAATATCATCATAAATAAATAGTATAAAAAATTAGGTTATAATTGGATTGAACCAACTTCTTTTACAATCAAAATGATTAATCAACAAAAAGTAACATCAATGGATATCATTAGAGACTTACAAATACAAGTAGAATAATTTATTTATAACATCTTAATAATATTTATAAAAAAAAGCCAATAATTCAAAGCTGTTCTATGTTATTAGGTTGACCATGGCTTAAATAAATAAAGTCTAAGCAAGATTAGATTCATAATACTTTAACTATTTTTTTTAAAAACAAAGAGAAAAAAAATCAGTACATAGAATTGTCCATGTCTTCTACCATCAAAACGACTTACACATTTGGAATGTTATGACTCAAAAGATGGTTTGACTGATGAAAAAGAACAAACTATTTATCAAGTAGTACCTTCATTACATTTAGTAGCTAGTATTGAATTATCAAGTTTAAAAGAGATATTCAGTTATGACTATAATTTGGCTGAAACAATAACATAAAATGATAATGAACCTTAGAAGAAAATAATAAAAAAAATAAAAATTGTAAACCAATAAAATAATCAAAAGGAAAAATAATTAAATATCCTAATTATTTTTACAAATAAAAAATAGAGACAAGAGAATTGGATCCAAATCTAGCAACAAAGACAATCAAGAGAAAATCCATTACTAGCCAGACCATGAATGAGAAGGAACATGTAGATGAAGTAAATCTAAGAACTGAAGCTCAATCCAAAACAATGAAAATAAAAAGACAAAATGATGAAGAATACAATATATATATATATATATATATATATATTACAAAAATCCAAAGTTACTTTTGCATGGAGCTATGAGGGCTTAAAAGGTGTCCTTGTTTATAGCTATGAACAGTAATTTGAACTTGAACTTAATACGTGATCAATTAAAAAAGCAAGATATAAAATGAATTTAATTTAAGCTACTAAAGTCAAAGTAGAAATTAATAAATTATTTAAGACATGATTTATTTGCCCTTTAGATCAAATAAAATGGCTATTTTTAATAAATATTATTCCTAAAACAAATGGTAAATTCTAAATTTGTATTGACTTCAAGAAACTTACTAAATTCATAAAATTAGACCCTTTTCTATTACATTTTACTAATGTAGTACTTGAAATTGTTGCAAGTCACGAACTTTATTCTATGTTATATGGATTTAGTGGTTATGATCAAATTTGAATGACTATAAAAGATCATCTTTAAATTTTTTTATTACAAAATAGAGATCATTTGCATATCAAATAATGTCTTTTAAATTGAAGAATGTATATGTTACATTTCAAAGAATAATTATGTATACATTTGCAAAATATCTAAATTATTTCATATAAGTTTTTTTTGATGATTTTAGTATGTATGGAATTCAAATTAAACATTTGGAGCACATACAAAAATATTTTTAAAATTGTCAAGAATATGGTATTAATCTCAATTCAAAAAAAATGCACCTTTACAGTTACTTCAAGTGCATTATTATGTTGTATTGTTTGTAAGGAGGGTTTGGTAGTAGATCCACCAAAAATACAAGCTATAGTTGCTTTACTACCTCCAAAGAACCTTAAAGGGATGGATGAATTTATGGGTTCTATTAGTAATTATCAATAATTTGTACATAATCTTACAAATATTTTATAGCTCTTGACAAATTTAATAAAATTCAATATTTAGTATATATAGACTAATGATTGTCAATAAGCTTTTAAATTTTTAAAGACAAAATTAATTAGTATCCAATATTAATTACATTATATTTAGGTAAATCTTTCCATGTGTATTGTGATGCTTCAAATAAAGCAATTAGAAGTACAATGGCCTAAAATATTATAAGCTATTTAGACTCACTAGTTTATTATGTTAGTTGAATACTTAATAAAAAAAAAGAAGTTATAGTATCATGGAGAAGAAAGTTCTTATAATGGTTTATTTAATATAATTTTTTTGATATTATTTATTAACAAATTATTATATATTTTATATAGATCACCAAGCATTATTATATTCAATCAACAAAATAATAGTTTAAAGAAGAGTAGTAAGATGAATGTTAATATTATAAGAATATAATTTTGAAATTATATATTAACTAAGACAACAACATATAATGACAAATCATTTGTCAAGAATAAACATTGAGGAAGTACATATGGATGTAAAAGATAATTTTTCAAATATGAACTTGTTTATGGTGCAAGTTAATCTAATAAGGATATGAAAATATATACCATTTATAGATTATTAAGCACCATTTTTTGATTTTCTAAAAAATAGACGACTTATCACAACTACTTTAATTAACTTCAAAAGATAAATTACTATTCAATGTTATTATTTTTTATTTATTTAAAAAAATTAGATTAATTTATAAAAACATGTTCAAATGAAATGAATTGAGTTTGTTTAGTAGGTCCTAATATAAATACTATTATTATTGAAGTTCACAAAAGATATACTCAAGGTCATTTTTTGGCTACTATTATTTTATATATGATTCTTATTACTTTTTTTGGGTGGCCAATGTTAAGAAAAGGTATCCAAAATTATTATAGATAATATGATTTTTGTCAACAAATGATGATTAAATCAAATAAATAATAAAACCATTTACATCTAATATTATCATTAGAAATATATCAGCAGTAGAAAATTGGTTTTTTTGGACCAGTAAATCTATTAGTTGATTTAACAAGAAATTAATATATTATTACTATAATTGATTATATAACTAAATGAGTAGAAGTAAAAGCATTAAAAGATAACACAATTAAATCAAAAACCAAATTATTATATTAAGAAATTATAATATGTCATGGATGTCCTATTGAATTAATTAGTGATCAAAGGATATATTTATTAATAAAAAAAACTAATTATTGATGACAAAATTTATGATTCAACATCAAAAATCTACAACTTATTATCTTCAAAGAAATAGACAAGTTGAGTCAATTAATAAAGTATTTAAAGATGTATTAATTAAAATACTTAGAAAAAATCAAATTGATTGGAATATTAAATTTTATTTAGTATGATAGATATATCATAAAATATATAAAATAAAAACTAAATACATATATTTTTCTTTCGCTTATGGTCTTGTATTATAATACAACTATTAGGTAAAAGAAAAAAAAGATTATATTATAGAAAAGCTTAAATATAAAACATTTTAAAAAGTTATCTTAAAAATATAAATAATAGAAAAATAGGTAGTAAAATTAATAAATGTTAATGCTACCTTTTTATAAAAGAGATTTCTACTTGCTTTGTAAGACCATAAATGAAATAAATAAAAGTGGACGAGATAAATAATTAATATAAGCATCTTTAGGAAGGACTTAAGAATATTTTTTAGCAAAATTTGTCTTAAAAAATCAAGAATTGATATCCAAAGAGGGCTGATCAAGAACTTGAATCTATTTCAAATCCTAAGGCACAAAATTAGACATTTATTGCAATTTAAAGATTTGTTTGCTGATCAAAGAATAAAATTAAAGAAAAGACTTTATAAGAGTTGTTTAAACATTAATTTTAAGTGAATTGAAGGTAAATTTAGTTTTTCAAAGTTTTTCAAAGTTAGAAATGTATTTAGTGATTTTGGATTTTGAGATATAAAAAGAGGTTTACAAATTTGAAGATTATGTGATTATAGTTACAAATTTATGAGTGAAATTTTATAAGTTTTTCATTGTAATTTTTCTTCATATGTTCAATAAATTTAATATTAATTGATTGATTAAATTGAAAGATTTGAGAGTTTTATTGGATTAAAATCTCAAATACTTGAAATTTAGGATCAATGAGAGTTAATACAATCCTAAAAAATTAACATCTAGATATCATAGAGATACATATTTATTTAAATAATAATTATTAGATAGAAGATAAATGTTGGTAGATTTGATGTTATCTTATGGCAAAACTACTTATAAGCTTAATAGATGCATATTTGACTTTATACATGTTTATAGTTGATTGGTAGGTTAAAAACTTAGCTAACAAGATAGCCATGTATTGTACATATAAGTAACTTGTGATACCAATTAATAATATGGTATACATATAGGGAACTTACTTTACAAGTTAAGATACATGTCTCACAAATTAAAGATGTATTAAAGTTCTTATAGGATGTCACCACATATATCCTAGTTGGACAATATATATGGAGGCAAGAATAAAGCATTTTTTACTCTTATCTATACCTTTCTAGTCTTTAGTCTTATTTTAAGACTTTCTAATCTTCTTATCTTTGGAAATAGCCATTTTAATTCAATATATTACTAAGTTTAAGTGATTTCTAGTCTTTTCAAGTAATATGAGAGTATTTTGAGATTTTGTTTTTTTGAGGTTTATGTCCTTGACACTTTGATAAGAGTGGTAATTTATTGTCCTTGTTTTGTGTTATAAGTGAGTGAATTATTTCATTTCTATTGTTATATTTTAAAAATTTTAGACTATCCACCATTAAACTTACTTTTAATTTTCTAACACTAATTATTTTCTTTAAAAAAAATGGACTACCTTTCTTTATAAAAAAAATCATTTGATATTAAAAGTTTCCAATTATCCTTATTTAATTTAATTTTTAGATTTATTTAAATTATCCATGGAAGAAAAAATTATGGATATTATTCTTAGTAAAAGTAATAATAGATTTGATACTATTATAGATCTTAATAAGCTTATCAATATTCTAAGGATAGAAATTTTATGTATCTTTAATGCCAACTATAGAGATAGTATTTTGACATTGTCATATTATGTATATTCTTGCTTGAAAATGCATCAAGTACCTAGTTATGGAAGATAAGTAGAAATGCAATAATAAAATCTTATCAAGTCTAATAAAGTCTTAAATAAATCCTAAATAATCTTTAATAATATTTAATCAAATTTTAACCAATCTAAAAAAAATTAAAAGAAGCTACAAAAAAAACATAAAAAATTATAAATTATTATTTTTTAAAATAAAAAATAATAATAACATTAAAAAAATACTAGAAATAAAATCTTTTGAATAAATAGAAAAAAAACATAAATAAATCTTAAATCAATCTTTGATAAATCCTAATCAAATCCTAATTAAATCTTAACTAAGCTTCAAATCTTAAATCAACTCTAATAAAATCTTAACAAATACTAATAAAATCTTAGATCAAATTCTAATATAATCTTAATGAAATCCTAACCAAATTCTAACCAAATCTTAAATCAACCTTAATCAAATCCTAAATCCTAATCAAACTCTTAATAAATCTTATAGCAAATTTAAATCTCAATAACTAATGATTTTATTAGTGATTTCATCTCAAAGTTTGCATACTTCTTAATAACTAAATTAGCAACAAGTACAAAAAAATTGAAGAAGATCAAACATACCAAATAGAAGATAATCTTTGAAATACACTTAGGTGTTGGCCGGCCTCCTTTTCCAACCTTGGTGCTGATATTCTAGAGCCAAAATCTCTTAATTCGACAATTCAATAGGTCTTAAATTTTTTACAATTTTTAAAACTCAAGTTTACTACTTGTGAGATTTATTTTATTTTAATCCAATTGGCAAATTGATGGATATCTTAGAAATTCTTACTAGTCTTTTAAACTCTAATTCTTATGACCTCAATATGTTTGAGCTTCAATAATCTTTGAACAAACTACTAAATCAAGTTCAAATTCATAATATTAACTATGTATAATAATGACTACTTAGTTAAAAAAATACCTATAAATAGTCTATAAATCTCTTATAATTGTCTAAATTATGAATTATTTGATTTTTTCAATATGCAAAATCAATAAAATATAACTCTAACTTTACAAAGTATTGACAAAGTTTTTATGCACTCAAATCACTTGGAACTAATGCTCAAAGAATCTCTCTCTTGTCTTCTCTTATATTTTATTCTCCAATCAATCAAAGAATTTTTAAGCCATGATAGATGTGCAATTTTGTGCTTTGAGATCTAATTTTGACCTTGTTTCACAACTACTCTTCTTTAGGTATCAATTCTTCATATTTTTAGGTAATTTTTGCTGAGACCTATTTTTGATATTTTTTAAAAATATATCTATATTAATTAACTATTTATTCTATAAAGTAAATAAAATCTCTTTTTATAAAAAATCAATATTAAAAATAATATTTCTATTATCTTTTTATTTTTTATTTTTATTTTTTATTATATCTTTCTATTAGGATTTTTAATAATAATATTTATTTTATTTATTATTATTATTATTATTTACCATATAATCATGTTATTACACAATAACATCTATAGAAGAAATCAATAACAATGTTCAAAGTCTATATCAAGAAGTTATGCAATTAAAAGAAGAAAGTAAACCAAGCTTACAACTAAATCCAAAAGGTCTTGTTAATCTTAGTATGAAAGAATCAAGGATAAGTACGTCCAAGAAGTTTGATGGAACATGATCAAAATTTTGAGGATTTCTACAATAAATAAAATTCTATCTAAAATTTTTTCAAGTTGAATTTATAGATGCACTTTTCTTTGGGAGTGCTCTCTCTTGGTTTGTACCTTTGATCAAAAAATATTTTCATCTTCTTCATGATTTAAATTCATTCTTCAAAGTGTTTATGACTATGTTTAAAAAAAATGATTGAAAAATAATAGCAAAAATCAAATTTATATCTTTACAATAAGAATAATGTTCAATCACTATTCATGTTATAGAATTCCAAAATCTCCCTTACAATGTAGATTGAAATGACAAAGTCCTTATCAATCAATTTTGATATATATTAAAAAATAACATCAAAGATTTATTACTGATGATCCCAAGAATAGGCTTATTATAGCAATTTATTGCTTAAGTCATTACATACAACAATCAATTTTATATAAGATGCCAAAAATAAAGATTTGATTGAGGTAGTAAAAATAAAGATTTGATTGAGGTACTAAAAATCAAGCAATGGCGACCACTTCTAAGTTTGCAAAAGCTTATTCATTATGATCAAAAATTATGCAAATTGATACAATATATTTCAAGTTTCTTACCAAGCAAGAAAAAATTCAACATAATCAAAAGATTTATGCTTATATTGTAGAGCCTAAGTACACTACTCAATATTATCCAAAGAAGCAATACAACTATAAAATGAGGAGCATGGTTGCCAAATAAGACAATATATTAAAAAATATTTTTTTTAGCTATTATTGGAATTGTACGGCTAAAATCTTATATAAAATCTAATAAAGGTCATATTTGTTTTAGATCTATCACCTTATTTTATAATAGAATTTCATTTGGGAAAAAAAAATCACAAAGTCTTTATCTTACTAGATTTAGAAGCCTCAAATTATTTTATAGACAAAGTCTTAATTAAAAAATAAGAAATACCTTTAGTCAAAAAAAATAAATCTATGCATGTAGAAATCATAGATGGTTGTTTGTTGTCTTTTGGAGATATTATCTATGAAATAATTCTTTTAGATATAGTAACTAAAGATTATAATAGCTTAGTAATATTTAAATATTAATAATGACATAGATTTTTATTAAATTTAATTATTTTAATATTATTTTAAGTAAAAAAATATAAGCTTCAAATAGACTGGACTTTTTATAATTTTGATTTTTTTCATAGTTTGATCTAGGATCATGTTAGTCAAATAAAAATCCATGAGTCCAATATAATCAAATCCTTGTTTGTAGGTGCAAGAACTTTTATGCATGCACCAAAAGAAGAATCAACTTTTTTTATATATGCCACATCTATTTTTAAAGAAAAAAAGACTTCAAATTATATTCTAAGCTAATACTAAGATTATCATGATGTTTTTGAAAAAAATAATGCAAATATTCTTTTAAAAAATCATTCATATGATTGTTACATTAATCTTCAAGTTAGACTTCAACTACCATTTAGACAAATTTATAGTTTATTATAAAAAAAATTGATAGTACTCAAAGAGTATATTGACAAAAACTTGGCTAAATTTTTTTTATGGCATTTTAAATCTCTAATAAGGGCTCCTATTTTATTTGTGAAAAAAAAAAAGACAAATCTTTGCAAAAGTATATGAAGTATTAAGGACTATTAAAGACTCAAAAAGATCACTATTATGAATATGTATCCTCTACCTTTGATTTGAAGACTTGATCAACTCAATGAAGCAAAGATATATACAAAAATAGATCTATAAGGAACATACAACTTAGTACATATTAAAGAAGGAGATAAATGGAAGATTGCATTTTAAACCAAGTGTGGATATTTTAAATATGTTATCATGCCTTTTCGACTCACAAATATACCAACTATATCTCAACATCTAATGAATAATGTTTTTTGTGAGTTTTTTGATGAATTTTTTATTTGTTATCAAGACAATATTTTAATCTACTCTAAGATCATAGAAGAGCATGAACTTCAAGTTCATCACGCACTATAAAAACTTAGAGATGCAAGATTATATACTATCATATTACATAAAGTCTTTCTTCAAAATATGCAAAGTATTTAGTTGTAAAAGGTAAAAACAATTTATAAAAAATTATAAAGATTTTAATAGAATTATATATAAATTTCAATTAAAGCTTAACAAAAATAATCAAATATTGATCAAGCCTAATTAAATTTTCAAACAAATCATAAAAAATTTAAAGAAATCTTAAAGAAATTTTAAAGAAATTATAAAATAATAATAAAGAAATCCTTAAAAAATCTAAACAAGTCTAAAGAAATAAAAATAAAAAACAATCCTTAAAGAAATCCAAAAGAAGTGCAAAAAAAAATCCTAAAGAAATCTAAAAGAAATCAACAAGAACCTTAAAGTAATCCTTATGAAATCCTAAAAAAATTCTAAAGTCTAAATCCTAAATCAATTTTAATTAGATCTTAAGTCTTAAATCAATCTTAATTAGATTGTAAATCCTAAACCAACTTTAATTAGATTCTAAATCCTAAAAAAATCTTAAACAACTCTTAAACAAATCCTTATCAAAACTTAACCAATTCAAACCAATCCTATAGCAGTTTTAGAACTTCAATGTTTATTGATTAAATTATTGATCTTGCTTAAAAATTTTCATATTTTTTAATTTATTTATTAAAAATAAGAAAAAGAAATTTAAAGATGATTGAATTTATGAAATGGGAGAAAAATGTCATAATCCACTCGAGTTTTAACTAACCTCCATCTTTGAACTTAATATTGATCTTCTCATAGAAATAACTCCTAATTGAACTATTAACTTGCTTTCAAAATTTGCACAAGTATTGGAAGTGAAGTCAACTATTAGCTTTAATAAAAATCACCTCAATCCAATTGAAAAATTGTTATAAAACTTAGATAACCTTATTAGACCTAAAAATCTAATTTCTAAGATTCTAACCCACTTGAACTTCAATAACCTCCAATCCAATTGTTTGATTAAGTTCAAATTTACAACATACATTCATTACAACTATATTCTTAATTCTACAAAATTTCATCTCTAGATCTATTAGAAACTCATGTAATTTTCTAAATTACAAATCCTATTTTATTTCACAAAATCCAGAGTCAAATAAAACAACCTTGACTTTGTAAAGCTCTTATATAGTCATTACAAATTCAAATAACTTAAAACTAATGCTTTAAAAAATCCTATAAAGTCTTCTTTCAAATCCCATTCTTCAATTTGTAAAAGAACCTCGGAGTTGCTATAGGTATATGATTTTGTGCCTTGGACTTTGATTTTAATTTAGATTGATAATTGGTCTTCTTTGGGTATTAATTTTTGATAAGTTGAGATAATTTTTATTTAAAATTATTTTAAATTCTCTTCTAAACATATCTATATCAATTTTTTAATTTTATTTATTTTGATTTGATTCATTTATGCTTCTATAAAACAAATAGAAGTTTTTTTTATAAAAGACACTATTAAAATTAAAATTTTTATTATCTTTCTATAATTTATCATTATTTTTCTACTACATCTTTTTATTAGCTTCTTCTATAAGAACATCTAATTTTTAAATTTTCAACATATAATCATGTTACCACATGAAAATATTAAGATATGAAAGTTTATATTTTACACTATTCAAGTTGATTTATTAAGATATATAATTTCAAATAATGGCCTCACAATGGATGTTAAGAATGTCAAGATTATCATAGATTAGAAGATTCTAAAAATAGTAAAATATATACAATATTTTTTAAAATTTATTAATTATTTTTAAATCTTCATTAAGAATTTTTTTAAGTTGGGACATTTTTAATACATCTAATATATAAA
Organism: Physcomitrium patens; assembly: GCF_059467195.1. Taxonomy (NCBI): domain Eukaryota; kingdom Viridiplantae; phylum Streptophyta; class Bryopsida; order Funariales; family Funariaceae; genus Physcomitrium; species Physcomitrium patens. The sequence goes on along the minus strand of NC_143414.1, from coordinate 11,208,168 downwards.
GAGAAATTTGAGTGGAATAAAGAAGCTAAAGTATTTTTTGAAGCTTTCAAGACAAAATTTATTTTTGCACCAATTTTGTATTACATTGATTTATCTAAGGTATTTATTATAAAAATAGATGCATCACACTTTGCTATATGTGTAATGTTGTCACAAAATAGAGTAAATGATAAGCTCTACCTAATAGTTTTATATTCTAGAAAATTTTCAATAACCACGATTAATTAAAAGATCTACAATTAATTTTCAATTGTGGATTCATTTTAAGAAAAATATCATTATTTAGAAAGTGCTTTTAATTTAGTCACTATATATGCGGATTATAAGAATATCAAATGCTTCATGTTGGTATGTGTTTTGAATCATTGCCAAATGCATTAGAGCATGGCTTTATTTAGATTTGATTTTAAGATTACTTATCAACCCAAAAAACAACAACGTTTATAAAATGCTCTTATTAAAAAAATTTATCTTACATCCAAAGAAACCGATGCATTTTTTGCTCAATAAAAAAAAAAAAAAAAAAAAAAAATCTCTTGAAGTGAAAGCATTTTCATCTTTGAGCAATGAAATTAATATTAATTATTGATTCAATATTTTTGATGCAAATTCAATCAAGCATGTTCTTTAATTTTCTTATTCATGATATTAAGAATAATTCTTCTAAGTTTTATAAGACTTCTAAGTTCAAGTTCAAAACTAATTTATTATATATTAAAGAATAATTATATATATTAAAAGGCAAAACATAATTACATGTTCTTCAAGCTTTTCATGACTTTTTAATAGTTAGATATTTTAGAAAAAATAAGAGTTACGAGCTAATATCTAAAGATTTTTTAAGGCTTCAAATGTAGAAGGTAGTCAAAGACTTTGTACAATCATGTGACATTTGTTCAAGTTCAAAAACTCCTTGTCAACAATCTTATATACTTCTTCAATCATTATTAATTCTAAAGTAATTATTAGCTTTTATTTCCATAAATTTTATTACAAATCTTTTAGCCTCAAGTTTGCATAATTTTATATTTATAAAAGTAGATCATTTTGTCAAGATAGCACATTTTATACTATATATAAAATCTATCATTTTTTAAAAAATAACTCAATATGTTTTTGATAATATCTAAAACTATCATGGATTACTTAAGGATATTATATTAAAGAAGGAGACTCAATTTGTATCAAGATTTTCTAAAATCATTTTTAAGATTTTAAAGGTAGTTATAAAGCCATCTTTAATTTTTCATCTTCAAATCAATAGATAGATGGAGTAAATAAACTAAGTTTTGAAGGAGTATTTGAGGTATACCATCAACTATCAATAAGATGATTACACAATTTTTTTATTATAAATAAAATTTTCTTATAATAATAAGATATATTCTTTTATAATATATATATATATATATACATATTTAATAATTATGATTATTATCCATGATTTGATGCTTTTGACTTTTCAAAGTTAATAATCTTACAACAAAAGATTTGACAAATTGTTTATAAGAGGTACATATAACAAATTATTTATATGAAGGCACAACTAAAAAAAACTCAAAAATGATAAAAAAAACCAATGCGGATGCTTATGATAAGAAGTAACCTTAATTCTATACTGGTGACAAGGTATAATTACTTTGTCACAATATTAAGACTAGTCACCTTTGTGATAAGTTAAATTATTGTAAGATTGACCATTTTCTATTTGTGAATAAATAAATCCAATTTTTTATTGATTACATCTACTAAAGTCTACAAAGATCCATTCCATATTTTACATATTTCTTCTTAAGTCATATAAGACAATGAATATCTTGGAAAGAAGACAAATGATACTTCTTATTATAGAAGTGTATAATAATCAAGAGTTTGAGGTGGAAGAAATCTTAGATTCAAGGTAGTACCAAAATAGGTTGGATTATCTTGTTCATTGATACGAGTATGATATTAATAAATGTCCATGAGAGTTAGGTAAGAATCTTTTAAATGCAGCAAAGAAGATTGATGTTTTTCATTGACAACATCCATCAAAATCAAGATAAAAAATAACAAATTTTTGTTGTAAAAGAAATGAGTTCAAAGAAAGATAACTCTCTATTTTTTTATCTTTATTTATAGTTTTTATATATTCTTGTGCTAAGATGAAGAATCAACAACTAATAGATTTAACTCAAGAGCTATCATTTATTGACTTACTAGATAAGATATTATGTTTATTACAATCTTCAAGATGACATAGTCAAGATTAAGATCTTCAAGATTGATAAGTTCTTTCTTGAATAGATGGCAAGATATAATGCATATGGTATTACAACTTTAGAAGAAATTTTTGATGTTTGGTGATTTTATTAGATGTAGGAACGACTCTTAATAGTCTTACAAATATTTTGATTGAAAGAATTTATGAATGCTTCAACAATGATTAAATAATAGGGTGATCTTCTTGCCTTGAAATGGAACACTATAGACAACTGAAAAGACCTATCAACCACCTTCAAAGAAAATAAAGATAAGAGTATATAACAAACATAATTTACAAGATCTTGGACTTTTTCAACGTATGATGACCACTCATCATATTAGTCATTCCTAGAAGGAAGGATAATGTTACAAATATACATATTTACCTAAATAAGAAGTATTAGATAGAAAATAAATATAGGTAGATTTAATATTATCTTATAGCAAAGCTTCTTGGAAGCTTCATAGATACATCTTTGACTTTATATATGTTTATAGTTGATTAGTAGGTTAAAAAATTGATCAATAAATTATCCATGTATTACACATGTGGATAGCTTGTGAGACATGATAACAATGTGAACTGCATATAGAAAACTTGCCTTGTAAGTTAAGATATGTGTCTCACAAATTAGACATGTGTTGAAGATGTTACCACATAGCTCTTAGTTGGATAGTATATATGAAAGGAAGAGTGTGGCCTACTTCACTCTTGTCAATGCCTTTCTAGTTCTACTTGTTACTCTTGTCAAAAAATCTTCTTGTCTTTGATAATAATCATTCTAATCATTCTAGTCTTAATATTATATTGCTTTTGGAGTGATTTTTTTTTTTTTTTTTTTTTTTTTTTTTAAATTACATAAGAGTATTTTAAAATTCTTCTTATTTTAATTCATATCCTTGATATACAGAATAGAATCAATTGTTAGAAGAAGCCTTTGTAATGAAAACAAAAAAGTAGTTACAAGCATTGTTTTCTATTATTTGTCTTCAATATTTACCTGCACATCCAAACAAGCTATGGAATAAGTTTAAAGAAATTCTTGTAATAATGTGGCTTATTGATTGATTCTAAATTATAGAATTAAGATACCAACAAAAAGACAAATATTAAGTTATGGACTATTTTTCTTAATAATTGTCTTTAAGAATCAAGCAAATAACATATTGATTTTTCATTAATATCATTGTAAAAAAAGAATTCGAATGAAAGTGATACAAATTAAATATTTATGGAGCATATGACATAGAATTGTGACAAATTAAAATGAATGGTAGAAGAATGTTTGTTAAAGTTGAATAATGAACAATATACCATATATTTGGATATCTTTGCTTTATTGGATAATAATCTTAAAAATTTATATTTTTTAGGAAGATCAACAAGAAGTAGAAAACAATTTATTTACAATATATTAGTTTTTAAGTAGCAAAAATGGTAGAAATATTATTTTATATGATGTTTCTTTTAAAATTGTTATATAACTTTTAAGTAATAGATGGACTATATATTTTATGTTTAAAATTTTGCTCCATCTTAATGAAGATTTGTTTTGCAATATTGTAAAAAATGTACTATATACAAATGTATTAAAAAAGATTGTTCTTATCATATAGAATGAGATACCAATATAATATTTTTATTGTGATGAGGTAGTCAATAGAACTCTCTAAAACATAAATAACACTAATAAGTTATTTGGTGGAATTACTTTTGTCTTTAGTAGAGATTTTTGATAAATTCTTTATGTTGTCATTAATGGCTTTAAAGAAGAGATTGCTAATGCTTCTTTGCAACAATCAAGGATTTGGTCTTATATTAAAGTATACAATGTATATTTGTTTTATTTATTATAAATATCAATCTAAAAAATTTAATAGATAATATATATATATATATATATAGATGTATATGCATTTCTTTTTTAAAAAAATTTAAATTAAAAGATATAAGCAGAATAATAAACATACTAATAATTATTTACTGTATATATTGAAAGATCATCTCATCGAATTTTGTAGCATTTTTTTCTAAAGAATTAGTGACCCTTCCTTATAAAAACATGTTTTCACAAATCTCACTCTGCCTGTATGTGCATATAAACTATTGCTACTTCTACAGAAAAATCAATGTAAAACTCTCCACAACACACAGACACACACTTACAAGTAAAATAAAAAACGACAATAAAATAAGAAAAAGAAAGGAAGAAAGGAAGGAAGAAGAGGGAATTGGAAGAATGAGGAGCAGGAATGGAGCACGAGCCTGGGCCAGCCTCTTTAACTGTACACTTCGGCAGCAAACCCTAGTTCTGTTTCCACACCTCGCTCTGCCTCTCATTCTTTTTGTCTCGCTCTCTGTGTTGCCGTTCCCCAGCTCCGCATTGCTCCACCGTCCTCGTCGCCACCTACCAGGTGCGTACCACGTCTGGTATCAGCGATTTCATGCTTGTATTGATAGTTTGCGATCGAACAACGGGCTAGGTTTGGAATGTCGCTAAATTGGAGCTAACCCGTTGCACGTTGTAAGTTTGTGGATTGTTGATTCCGAGAGGCTAAGGATGAAATAGCGGAGCTACGGTCTCATGTCTGCTGATGAGCACGCGAATTCCATTATCTTGTGTGTATGGTTTTTGTGGATATTTCGGTTGAAGTGAGCTGATCCGTTGCCGCGCGTGATTCCCTGGCGGCTGTTATTTTTCGTGTCCTTGGGAGGTTGTCTATGCTTTCAAGGTTTTTACAGATTGAGTTTAATTAGGGAAGGATTCTACTGCGGTAGGCATGACTAATGTGAAGCTGTTCGTGTTGCTGGAATCAACAATCTGATTCAAAGGTAGTTCGTCATTTAATTCTTGAAATGATTCAGGGCCGCACAGACTTCATGATATTCAGTTTTGAGTTGGTTTTAATTCTGCAGGCGCAACCAACATGGCATCAGCATTACGGAACCTTGCAAGCCTGAAAGTGAAGGATGTTCCGACGTTTGTGAAGTCATCACTTAGCAAGGAGAAGGTCATGCAGGATACTTGGTCATGGTTGTACAAGTACAACGAGAAGTATGTTCAGACTGGCAGCATCAGGCCTTTGACTGATGTGATGCTGTCTGTTGGTTTCCTCTCTTACGCTATTGCTTGGCCTACCGAGATCCGGCATTTGCGTCATGCTGAGGAAGCTGCCAAGCATGGCAACAATCATCATTGATTGGACTTCCATATAGTTTCCTACAACTGGTTAGATCTCATTTTCTTCTCCCTCTTGGAAAGAATCGTAATAATTTTGTTCGTGTAAGGGTTGTGGACATCATTCTTGTGGACATCTTTCCCATACCCCACAGTACGTGGTTTTACATAAAGATGACTACTTCATGTGTTCGAATGGAATGGAAGACCTACGGAATTGGAATAGCAGAGGAGCAGCAGTTCAATGTAGTTATGCGGAGATCTGGCTTTGTGCGTTGCATAGAGCAAGAGCAGCTACTGTATTCACTCAAACTTGATTTTTGTAGACAGCTGTGAGTGGCACGTTCAATGAGCAAGCCATTGGTTGTGTTTGATCGCTCAACATTCAACATGATTTTTTAAGACACTCGAGGTTCAGGAGTAATATTGTGAAAATCGTAATGACAATGAACAGGATAAGCAGGTCGATTAGTGTAGTAGATTGTGTAGTCTCTCCCAGACGCACACAGATGCTGTACTTTGCTTAATTGATGGGCACTGACCTCGACAATATCCTTAGCTCAGTGTCGTACCCGACAGAGTATCTTACGTTTCCCTACCTGACCCACTTTCAAATTCTGATGCATAATTTAAACAGAAGGCGCGGCTATTTTTTTGCTAAGAGATGATATCGCTTTTTTGACTACGGCGATTTTCCAAGTGTTTCATAAGCAGTCCTATTAAGCTGATAATTAGAATTACATGCCGATCCCCAGGAGAGGGTGCTGTCAGGAACCTGTTTGAAGCTGCTACACCTATCATTGTTCATTTAAATAATGTTAAATAATACATTGTTCGAGAAGTCCGGTGGTATTAATACGGGTAGAGTTTTACAGTCGTGATTGGGGTGCAGAGTACAAGAGTTTCGCACATTCGATCCGCAGAACGCGTCTTAGTAATTTGTTCGATGCTGTTCGTGGAAAATCTGGGAACACGGCCACTGCTCTTACCTGTGCAATACCAAAAAAATTCAAGCCAGATCAAACCATTCGTCAACTCAAAAGCGCCAAAGATTTCTTTACAGAAGAGTACCCATTTTCCTAGCTAACTCAGCAGCCCTCTGCTTGGTTGGCGACTGAATGCAGGTTATAGACCAATGTGAAGCATACATTAGTAGCTGTGTACCTTGAACAAGGGGTTCAAATTGGACATGACATGCGAGAGGAATATTTTCTGAAGCTCCTTGCTGCTTATGTTGTAACCTGGTTTGAGCACAGCTGCAATCACCAACTCCTCTGGACCACCCCTGGGTGGCTGAACGGAAATGGCAGCGGTTTCTTGGACGGATTCGTGAGCCTTGTTGCAAACTTGTTCAATTTCAATAGCACTCGCCTGGAAGAAATTCACGAATTAGACACTAAAAGACTACTGAGGATCTAATTACTGAAACAAAATCCAGTCTGTTTTTGTTCCGTTTCGTTTCGACTTCATTAAAGGACAATCCTCAAATCCATGCCCTTCGTTCTACTACTGAAGGTTTACCACCTCGCATCCTCGGCAAGCAGATCTGTAACGCCTTGTTTATTCTCTTTTTTCCTTAAAAGAATGGAAAAGAAAATAGATCAAGTGTTTCAAACCTTGATGCCGCCGAGGTTCATTGTATCGTCGGACCGTCCATGGGCTTTGTAGAACCCTCCATGAAATCTTTGGAAAATATCTCCATGACGTCTCAATTGCTGTGAATCACATGAAAACAAATATCAGAGTTGGCATTCGAGAAAGTTAGAATCATTAGAACCGACAAATTGGGAGGAACCAACCACGTCAAGAGCAAGTGACATTCTTTTATAAAACTGTTTGAAGAAGGGGAAATCACCTTCCCATTGAAGTGGGGCATCCCTTGGTAGTAGACTTTATGGTGATCAGCGTTGAGAAGAGTGCTCGATGATCCAAAATTGTGCGGATGGAGAACTAATTCACCTGTGCAGGCTGCCTCATCTGGCTGTTCAGTCCAAGTCATAGGGTCAACAATAATTCTTGTGCTCATGATAGATTTACAGTGGCATGGCACACCCGCGAAACCAACTAGACTTAAGAGGTTTGCAGAAACATCCAGGTTTGAAACTGCAACACATTCGAAACAGCGAAAGAAAAACTCTCCAAGTAACATCTGCCAATCATGTAATGGAAAATGCAACCACGCTGCACTATATCTGCCGAGCTGCGATTACTTACATATGGATTGTTGGAGTCGTCGAGAATGTAAATCCGAAAGGTCATTCCAACGGTGCTGAATGCGGCAAATGCCTGAGGCTGCACCAGATTGCCGCCCACGTACATTGCTCCCAACTCTGTGCCTCCACAACATTCCAGTACTGGCTTATATCCTGCCTGAGCACTCAACCATAGGTCATCATCGACACTCGATGTTTCTCCACTTGATCCGAAAGCCCTGCAGTTTTCATCAGGAATGTTCAGAATAGACAGCTCTTGCATTTTGTTCATTTGTTTAAATCTACGTCTACTGATGTCTCGGAAGACAATATTATTTGCTAGTAACGCAGTTTCGCAGTTTTCCATGAGGGCAAGTACGAGTTGGCACAACCTAACGCCAACTTTGATGGCACGGAGGAAAATTACAAGGATAAGCTTCCATCCGATCATCTAGGTGAACGCTTCAGAGCCATGAAGTAACACTGGAGGAGAAAGTGAATCCAAACTGAATCACATACCGGATGGCAGTCCAGTCGAGATTGGCCATGCAACCGGACGCTTTCCAAGCCCTCACCAGGCTGGGGACCGTTCCTAGCATAGTTACCTTAGCATCCTGCAATCGCAACACTTGTTACCGAGTGTCCCAGACAAACCATTATCTCCTGAAAATGCAGGAGGACAAGAGGGAAGAATCTGCACACTGAATTCCAACAATGTGATAGTCTCGGTGTTTCGGAAGAGTTGAGGAATTACCTGCACGAACTTTCCAAAACCTCGATCCAGAGGTGAGCCGTTATACAGAGCTAAGGTTGCACCATTCACGAAGGCAGAGTACACGATCATTGGTCCTACCATCCAGCCCAGGTTCGTCGGCCAGCAGAGCACATCTCCTTGTCTTGAATCGAGGTGTGCCCAAGAATCTGCTGCGCATCGGAGGGGTGTGTGTTGAGTCCACGGTATTGCCTTCGGCTCACCTAAGACATCCAAGGGCTTATCATTCTATGAGAAAAATTTCGGAGTAGAGCAAATTGCACATGGTATCAAGGGATGAAATCAATTGACTCAAGAGCTAAGCAACGTGGAAAAGGTTTAAGATTGTGTGATGTACTACGATTCTACTGATGCACTACTGACAGATTTCTATGATTAGTTCTTCACCGAAACATCTCGTTCGGCAAGCTCTAACCTGTAGTGCCCGACGAGAAAAGTATGTTGGTGTAAGAATCCATAGACTGTATCACAGGTTTGTACTCATCCGGCCTGCTCAAATGCTCTGCTCGTACCAAAAATTCATCCCATGATAAATCTCCGTTCCTGAGACTTAGGCTGGATGCTTTGCCGTCAGCGGGAAGAACGATCGCAAGGGGAGCTTTGCTCTCGATCACACGACTGCAAAATGGAATCGTGTAAGAACAAATTAGTTCACTCCAATTCAAAATAACGACAATAATGCGCGTTAACAATAATTATGAACAGATCATCTCAACAAATAACATTGATCTTTAACAGGAATGGAAGTGCATACCTATACAGAGGGAGCTTCTTGCCTCCTCTTTGGATTACGTCCTGATATAGCCCCAAATCCAGTACAAAATGAGTACCAACTTAACGTGCACGACTTGCTTGTAGCTTACTTGCAGGCAGATCAATTGAATGTTTTGGCTGTTTATGAATTATTGACAACTTACAGTGCAGAAATACAGACCTGGGTGAAGATAGCCTTGGCTTTCGAGATTCGTATGCGAATAGCTATCTCTTTGGCAACAAAGCTGTCAGGAATGGAGACAACGACACAACCTGCAAGGATAATGGCTAGGTATGCAGTGACTGCCTGTACGTTCATCTGCATGTCAATCGCAATTGAATCCCCTTTCTTGAATCCAAGCGCTTCAAGAGAGTTGGCTACGCGGCTGTCAAACCCCCAAAAACATGAAATAAGACCTCATTGATCTCAGAATAGCCATAAAAACAGCAATAAACTTATGAAGATTCCATACTCATACTTAATCCGTACCTGACGTCGGCCCGTAGCTGCGAGAGAGTGATCTCCCTCACGGGTAAGTCGTCCTCACCCTCATTGCGATACATTATAGCAATGCTAGAGTCAGTTTTGGAGCCTTTCGCAGCCAAACAGCACTCAGCCACATTCAAATGGGCACCGGGAAGCCATACGCCTCCTTGGTTAGCCTCGTCACTTGTGTCCAGAAAACATCGTGGATGTTGGTGAAATATTAAGCTCTGATGCTCCCATACTAGGGGAAGGTATAGCTGCACAACGCGAACCCCGTTTCCAGCACGAACACTAACTCGGCATATCGGACACAATAATTGCTGAACGACAAATTTCGGGAAAATCTATTCAATCGAGAACTACTGAATCATTACACAGAATGAAAATGTCGCCCTTGCAGTAACCCACCTCGGGATGTTCAAAGGACCAGCGTTGGAGCTCTGGTAAGCTTTCTGTGGGGCTGCGGTACTTCTCCCCCAACACCTCGCGACCCTTCCTTTCTAGAATTCGTCCCAGATTTGACTGTCGAGCAATTTCCCTGCATGAGATGCAACAATGACAGATGAAGCAGGGGACAACACCAGGAGAATCATCACAGAAAGAACAGGAGATTCTACACTCGAGTGAAAGCTTCAGAACCGCACGACGAGATAGAGAATTGCAAAGAAATGTAGCAAACTCACGGCGTTGGGATCCATCCGAGGGGAGGTCCACGCGTGGAAACGTCCCAATCTCCATAGCTGGAGTAGTACAAGAGCTGATGAAGAGGAAATGGGTGCCATGGCCTCAGCAGCTCCTTGGAAATTCGCTGCCATATATTGGACTGGGAGCGGCGTTCTTGAGTGACGATCGCTTGCAACTGAGCAAAGAAAACGCCAGCATCCTCGCGAGAGAGCCCAGCTTTCACGAGATGAGCTTCCGAAACCAAATCGATGGTGAACCCGCTCTCCTCCATGGCTCCCCGCACTACACCAACGCACTCCTCTTCACCATTTGTCGGAAAATCAATACCATCACTCTCTCCTCAAAAACGTTCACAGAGCTGGAGCCTGGCTCACACCTAACAAGCACGAAAGAGTGTGGGTCAAACTTGGTGACACACACGACGACGTCGCAGAAACGGAATCGAAACTATGGTGGAGCTTTTTGACTGATGCGGGCTCTTCTGACTGATGCACATGCATTCCTTCCTTCCTTCCTTGCGGATCTGTGACCTTTTTCTCCACTTTCGCAACGACAAAGCTTCGCCGCCGAAGACTCTCTCCACGACGACGACGACGACGATGACGCGTGGTCCATGGACGATAAAGATGATCGCGGCCAGAAAGAGGAAAGACATGCACGTAAAGACAAGCCTGGCTGTTGTATGCATTGAGACTTTGGGGATGATGGGGAGGATTCATGAAAGGACATACAGTGTAACTGTGTGTGTACATGCAATATCTACTTTCTTGTTGGTTTGAATTGTTGGAAGACATTTTTATGTGACGTTTTGTTTCACTTCATATGACGTTGTATGACATTTGTATTTGGTTTTGGATTAAGATTATTTATTTATTTATTTATTTATTTATTTTTGTTGTTGTTGTTTCCATCTTATATGTTGTTATATGTTATATATGTTATATGTTGTTGTTTCCATCTTATGATATGTGAATGATATGTCTTCATTGTTGCAAAATACTCTATTGATCCACCCATTTATTAAATTGATCCACCTCATAGTATTCATCTTTAGAAAAATGGATCATCTGGCAAAACCATTGTTACAATCATGGCCCTTGTTCCTAGCCCCCACTCCCTTTGTTCCACCCTTCTTCATCTCAACCCCCTCATTCCCCTCCCTCCATTCCCAGCTCTCATCCCATTCCCCCTCGTTTGTTCTTTCCCCATGATAGGGTGGGTCAATTTACTAAGATCTCAATAGAATTTTTCCTTTATTATCAACTACATTCTAAGTGTCCATGTTTGTTTGAAATACCTTTGAAGCTAAGATGCAGAAAGATGTTGTTTTAGTCTACTCTTTGATGTATCATTTGAAGTTACATCAATATTTTTTGATTTTTTAAAATTTCAATATAAATCTTCTAATTTTTTTTAACGTACAAGACCATTTGTTGGTCTGGAAAAATCAAATGGCTACATGTGGAACCTCTTGCTCAAACTAAACTTTGCTTAACTATTTTGAGGTGTGAAATCAACCACAGTTTTTTTTTTTTTTTTTTTTTTTTTTTTTTGTGTCTGTATACATATTTAAGTGCATTTTGTTTCTTTATATATGTAGATAAAATAAATTCAAAATTACTGTAATATTTTGGCTCTTTGAACGACCAAAAACTTAAAATTTCCAATTTTAGAAAAAATAAAAACAAGAAAAAAAAATACCAGTACAAATACATATAAAATCACATGTATATTGGAACTGCAAACATTCACATCCAAAATATTTCCCACCCTCTTTGCACTGTATTTTTGGTTATAAAAGTTTTAAATTGTATGTTTTAAACCATGAGAATAATGTGGTTCTTTTTCATTTATTAAGTATTATGTGAATTTAAAAATTATTGCAATATTTTCAGTGAAATTAATTTTCATAAGTTGAGTTTTATCATTATATGTTCAAGATTTTAAGCTTGTACTTCAACTCGTATTAAAAGAATATGGAAATCTAAAGACAGAATTACTTATTGAAAAAATATTTTTATCAAATATTTTAAAGCCTCTTTGCTATTTAGTCATGTTTTTACTAATATTTGGTATGTGTTGATTTGTGCACATATTTCTCTTGATTATTATTTGTCTTTTCCGGTAACAAATTGAATACAAATAACAGATGTTGTTCAACATATAATTCCAAACGAGTAGTTTTGAAATGAAATTTGCAACCTTTAAATACCACACTAAATATGTTGAAAATGGCACTGTACAACGTTGAAATGGATTCGAACAGTTGTTGTTCCTTTATAATCATTTCTATCAACCATCTATATTCCAAACTATTAACATATTCATAAGTGTGATTTGAAATAAACATGTGAAAGTGTGTTCAAGATTCAACGAGTTTTTTTTTTTTTTTTTTTTTTTTTTTTAAAGAAGAGAAAAGAAAAAACATTAATCTTCATGAGATTATTTTAAAATGAGCATTAGCAATATCTTCTAAAACATGTTTTATTATTATTTTTATATAAAATCATATTAAAATTTATGAAGAAAATTATCCTATGTGTGGTTTTGTGGTAAAAAAATAAAAACAAAAACAAAAACAAACTAGATACATAATTGTATAAATCGACACATCAATAAATTAACACTTTTCCTTTGCTATTGTTCTTGAACATCTATTTATAATTTGAAAACGTAAACCTATAGAAAATTATAATGCAGTGAGCACAATTTCATCAGCTTGATTATTTACTGTTATAACTATTATTTCTTTTCTAGTTTTGATTCATTGTATACTAAAATGAAACATGTGAATAACTGCGAAATTGATGTAAATATATTGATACAAACATTGGAAAAAACAAAAATCACCCATGCAAAGTTAATTGCTCAAAAAACTTCAAAGTTGATTAATAGTACCAAAAAGAAAAATCATTGGTGGAGTAAAAATGTTCCATATTGGGACTTATATGAATTCACATCAAGAGATAAACATCTTAAATTAAGTCGATTGAAAAGCAGTACTTCACTGTATGGCTTGCATAAATCTATTATCAATAACAAACACAATAAAGAATTGCAAATACAAAGTGACAGTCATTTGAACTATTGTCTTCAATGTGGCAACCCTGGACATACTATTGATAAATGCAACCAAATTCGTGAATATTGCAAGTGTCTTAAGAACAAGAAAAAAGTTAGTGAAGATCGTGATGAAAAACTCAATTCTAGAAGCGAGAAAAATTATAAAAACAAACGAAACACAAGTCCATGCCATGTGAATTTTCCTTTAACCAAATTTGATTTAAGCAAATGTGACAAATACTGCAAAAGAGAAGCACCCCAATCACATTTAAACCAAAAAATAAATTTGTGGGAAATGCAGTCTGGAGGTATTAAGCAGCCTTTGAAAATGAATCAAAGTTGCCACTTTGAAGCTCCCCGACATAATGAAAATATGATTGATTTCAACTTTTTAAAACCAAAGCTTCGACTATTCAATCATAAGCGCAACTTGCAATTGCAAAACCTACAATGTTCAAACAATTCTAATGTAATCCCTCCCAAAAATTATTGTGAGGTTTTAAACCCTAATTTGTCTCAATCAAATGCATTGTCAAATTGCACCAAGTCTTCCAAAAATGTAAATGAATCTTCAATAGCTATAATTTTGGGTTCAGTAAATGGAATAGAAACAGATATTCATATTGATAGCGGTTCTACAATTTCAGCCATTACAGAAACATTTGTTCAGAAATTGAATCTTCAAACATTGGTAACTAGAGATATACTTGTGGTTACATTGGCAAATGCCCATATTAAAAGACAACCGGAGCAAATATGTTTGGTGACCCTAAAAATCAAGGATTTTGAATCACTTGAAGTGTTTAATATTCTTCCAAATCAAATGTATAATGTAACATTAGGTAAGAATTGGCTAAAGAAAAATAAGATAGTTTGTGATTATGGACGTGATCTTTTATTCTTGCCAAATTTTCAAACTATACAAATGGGTTGTACCAAATTGAAGGCTCTATTGGCAAATGATGTTATTCTAGAGATCAATCAATTTATGAATAAATGTAATTATAAAATATTTAAAAACTATATGTTTGAAGACATGTAATATTTTATTATATCAGTATGTTTTAAAAAATATTGATATCAAATTTTATTAATATGGATGATCCTCAGCATTGTATAATTATTCAAATTAATTTAAATCCAACTATTATCTATGAAAAAAATAGTTTGATTTTTTTTTTACAAAAATTCAAGTTATTTGATTTTGATTTTCTTTTTAAACAACAATTCCTGTGCTTATTTTGCAACTGTCAACTACATTAACCATGGAACAAGAGAATGGTAAATTATTACATATAGTAGAATAATTTAAAAGAAAGTTATAAATGTGTAACAAAATAACAAACACATGATCATGATTAATTTATGTAAATTATCATTTAAATATGTTTCAATTTAAATTATACAGTTTTTTCTGTTTTGTTTGTTTTTATTTTAGCTTTTTTCTGATTACCTCCAATTACAAAAATAAATCCGTTAAGGAGTTAAAAAAGAAGAAGAATAAATGTAACATTCATATATCACCGTTCATAGTTGAAGAAAAAAACATTTGATTAAATTATTATTTTGCTTAGATTTTCATACAGAGTATACCCACTTCCAATGAGGCTGTCAGGGTATATCAAATTGATTAGCCAACCAAGGTTTCCGTCCCGGATACCCTGTCCGAGACCCTGGTATATATTATATCCCGATACCTTGTTCGAGAACCTGGTATATTATACCCGATACCCGAATCGTCACATCATCATCAGAAATGCCTTGTTAGAACCCGTTGTGACCATTCGTGCTACACCTTCTTCGTGCCTGTTTCCAGAGTATCACAACTATACCTTTATCTACCACGGAAACCGGGTGTGAGAGAGGTGTCAATCCATGATATCCTCTTGTCGAAAACTTCACCACCTCCCATGCACCCTTTTTTTGTATTTTCTGCATCGCCAAGTTGTGTTGTTTGTTCTTCTTGTGCTTGCAATCCGGCGCTGCGCTGCCTCCGTTCAAATTCAGTTTCTCTCCTATTTTTTCTATTGAATCGATCCTTAATCTGGTGAGTGTAATCAGTGCACCATGTCGGGGTTCAGAATTTTTTCTCGTGGTAATTTTGACGATGAGTCGAGATAAATACCTTCTTTTACGTTCGCAGGAAGTTAGGGTTGGTTGAGCTCATCGACATGCTGGTTGCCTTCTTTCTGCATTGATGATACTAGCAGTGCGATTTCCTCAGGCCGCTTCCTTAATGAATAATTGGAATCTCTTGTTAGAGAAGAAGAGGTTTCTTGCAAGAGGTGTGATTTCCACATCTAGTAGTTTAAGCAGTGATGGGAAACTCTTTTGCAGAAGAGACATGAGAGGGCGAAGCCCGTATTACAGTGATCGGAGGGGCTACAGTAGTCCTCCGCGAAGCGGTTATGGCGGGAGAAGGCGCAGTCTCAGTCCGCTTCCTGGACGTGGTCGAGGAGACTACGTTAGGGAACCAGAGCCTCCCACAAGTCTTCTCGTTCGGAATATCCCGCGCGATTTCACGTAAGTGACTGAATATTTTATTTGTTTTGATCCGTGGCTAACCAATGGGAGTGATTTTTTGAGTTTTGATTCTGGTGTCTTGGCCAGATTTGGGGTTTAGGAATTCTTCAGGGTTTTTACTCCTTCGACAAGAACATCAGCAACTAACACCAGTTATCTGCGCCCCCACAGTGCCGATGACCTCCGGATCCCCTTCGAGCGGTATGGAGCTATAAAGGACGTTTATCTGCCCAGGGACTACTACACTGGGTAAGTATATGTGCCTCACACTGGAACGTTTGACTTGGACTAACACCTCATGCCAAGAGGAAACAGAGGGTGGAAGCAGTACCGTGCCTAGACTTAAATGATCACCGACTTTTGAACAAAAGCTTGGACGTAATACTTGCTACGTGAAAACTAAAAAAATGCTTTCTAAAAGAGGAGTTACGCAATAACCTAATGTGGAATACTGCTTGCTGTTGGTCAATAATCTGCCTAACTTTTGGCTCCCAATAGTTTGTAGAGTTGAAGGTCACATCCCTGGGACCAGTTCGCATAAGGTTCTGTGAAGTTCCAAGAAGGCCAAGATAGGCAAAGTATAATCTGAAGAGAAGATAGTGTCTATTGGGTGGCCCAAGATGAAGTGGTGAAAGATATAAAGGGGTCAATGATATCTACAGAGCAGTGCCTGAAGTTGGGACCAATTCTTATGAAGTGTGAAGTGCCATGCAGTCAAACATTTTACTTGAAGAATGTTATGCAAGAATTGGAAGATGAATGAAGTTGTGTGTGTAACATTTAAGGCGGTCATTAGGGACGTATGTTGGCTTCAAGGTTAGCAGTTAACATTACGGATGGTCCTCTTGAAATGCTATGTACGGAAGAACTACAAGAGGGCGCAATAGGTCTTCACGTGTCACTTTCAAAGGGTGAACTCGTCTTCATGCATGACAGGGCCGATGTCAAGAATTTTGCGTACTTTCAAAATCACAGTGTGGGAAGCTTAGACTTTGTACTTGTGGGAATTCATGACAGTCTCAGGTGAAGTGAAGCGAGTCGTTGCCCAGCTATTCCTTGCCTTCTAAGTGTACCTTTTGATGGCTTGCAGACAACCGCGAGGGTTTGGGTTTGTCCAGTTTTTGGATCCACAAGATGCTGCAGAAGCGCAGTACTATTTGGATCACGAATTTATAGCTGGACGTGAAATTACTATTGTGTTCGCGGAAGAGAACCGAAAAAGACCACAAGAAATGCGTTTAAAGGAACGTGTAAGGTAAGTATTTTCTTAACCTTTAAGTAGAGAAGTGATGTACGGGAGTAAGAAGCTTTTAATATGTTGTAACATAATGATTGAATCATTTGACTTAATCAAGGGAATAGTGTCATATTGTCTTCTTTTTTTCTTTCTTCCAGCATGCATTGTGTTGGCCGCAGCTTTGTAAAGAAATCTCTTTCTTTTTGTAGGGGCCGGCCTGGATTTGGAGGACGTCGAGGTATGCTCTCTATGCTCCTATCTTTGTCTTCGACTTTTACTCCTGTGTACATGCCAAGCACGTGCCAATATCTAACCGTGTGCAGTATGCCTAGTTTTATTGCTTCGTTTGGTTGTGTTTCCGATTTTCATACTTGTGGTTTGTAATAGGTTCACGTTCACGGTCCCCAAGGCGATTTACTCCTCCTCATGGTGGTCGCAGGTCAAGGTGAGTCACTGTTGTCCATATGATGTCACTTGGTGATATTGCCACTATTTTTGCTCATATTATAGTTCTTTACCTACACCTGATCGTTACATAAGTTCCATATGTAGGTACATGTAGGCTTGAAGAACTCAGTGGGAATGTTTATTTGTATTTACATGCTAGGTTGAAACATTTCTTTTCTAGTATCACAAAGTTCCAAATTATCGGCTAAACCGCATTTCTGAGTACTGATAATGATTTAGTTCACGTGTAACCGTCGTAATAAATTTCTCGTTTTTTAAAATGTTATTACTAACTTCAACGAGTAACCTACTGATCTGAATCAACGATCTGAAATGGGTGTGATTTGGTGACGAACAGATCACCTTCTCGCCGCAGGTTACGTACTCCGTCTCCAGAGTATCGTGCCAAATCTCCCTCCAGGTCTCGTTCTCCTGTAAAATCTCATACGAGGACTCGAGATCGATATCCTCGTTCATCTCAAAGATCTCCGTCTCCGCCATCTCGGTCAAGAGATTCGCAATCCCGTGCGAATGGTAGAGATCAGTACGATTCTCGGTACGTACCCGTGGTTTCCTAGCATGTGGTTCATAAATTTCATTGTAAATGAGAGGAAATTGAGGTATATCTTAATTGTCTTCTATATTTTTGTACTTTGTTTGAACACTATGTATAATTTTTGCAGAGCACCTAGCTCAGGGCGCGACGATTCCCATCATCCGAGTCAACGCTCACCTATGGATAGGAGGACCTAGGATACGGACTTTTAGCACTCCCCATTATAGTCCAGGTAATTGTCCCTCCGTTTAGTCATGACAAGCCCTTTGTGTATTTTGTTTGATATGGCATTAAGTTTTTAATCAAAACTTAATAAAATCCAGATTCTACAATTTCGCCTCCTACCTACTTGCTTTTCCTGTACTGAAATTGGATCACTTTCTAGGAGTGGTTCTATTTGTCTTAAGAAAATTATAATTAGTGGTTGTTTCTGCAGGCAAGGATGAGATTTGAGGATGCTCAAATCTCAGGAGGTGGACAAACAAACATTGTGTTTATATGGAGTCCTACAGTTAGTCCTGCAGCTATCTCAACAGGGCATTCGCAGCAGTCAAATAATGCTCGCTGAAATTCCGTTCTTCTGAGGTGTAGCCGTCGGTGTAATCGCCGAAGGTCAGCATTAATGCTTTTGTCGATGTTGCTTTCTGGCAGTAGTGTTTATGCGCCAGATAATATTGCCATTTTCCTAGCGTTGTGCAATCAGGACAGGAAGCTTGAAGTAACTATGGCAGTGTTCCAGAGTTAATGCTATTGGTGGTGATAGTCTTGTTGTGTGGGGGCTCCTAAGAATTTTTAGTTTCCAAATGTCAATTTTGGTTTATAAGACTAGACCTGGATGCTCCATATCTTATATATGTGCTGTTCGTTATATCTCCACTGTACACATCTCAGACACTTCGTTCGTAGCAGTATGTGGTGTAGGAAGTTCTGCATGCTGGTTGTCTAGTGTGCAGTTCTGTTCCGTTTCATCCTTTTAGATTGGTTCTTTTTGGGGTCTCACAGTTGTACCCACATAATCCGCATCACATCCTTCTGTGCAGAGCAGCTTATAGGATGGTTGTGATGTCATAGAATGGTTTGTCTGAGCTGCCCTTCGCTCAAACTGAAGTAAAAATATAGGATTGTTGCGTGGTACTGGTCGCAATGTTAATTACATGTTATCGCAACATTAGTAGTAAAAATTTGTGTAGTTCGCACATGAGAATTGGATGAGGGAAATGTTCATAATTCACATAGCTACGAGAATATGGTTAAAATATGCTTGTTTTTTACAAAACAATTTTGAAAAATTGCTTTCACTTTTTGAAGAGAAATCAATAAATTGGATTAACGACTTAACATCAAATAGATGCGTTCTGCATTTTTTGGATTCATGATGTAACTGTTGGAAAATACGAACAATAAATGATTTATTTTACTATCGAATATGATTGAAGAAATGTCAAAATTACAATGATTATGATGGTTTGTAGAAATGTCAAAATTGATGATTATGATGGTTGAAGAAATGTCAAAATTACAATAATTTGATTGAAGAAATGTCAAAATTACAATGATTATGTAGGTTTACATAGTGAAGGAAATAATTTGCTATATACCTGAAAAATAAAAGAAGGTAAGTTTTAACATTGTTCTAATAAATGCCACACTTTTAAAAATACAAGAGATGTAAAAATGGCTAGATGAAGATGTAGATGTATGTGGGATGTAGATTTAAAAGAAGAATCAATAAAATTAAAGATGGTCTTCATCTTGTTTTTACTCATATTATTGTCAAAACTCAAATTTTTATTAGCATTTCTGAGAAATATAAAACACAATAAGACTATCACCACCAATCTTTTTCTATTCTATAAGAAAAACTTTAAACATTGGATTGTAATGTTATGATGAATTTTATAATTTTTACAACCTAAGATTTGTTTTTCATACTTTTCTATAATTATTGTTATATTTTTTAAATTTTAATCTTAATCAAAGAAAAATATTTTTATCATGAATATATATATTTATATATATATATATATATATATACACTATTTAAATAAGAAGCTATGTAACAATGTTATATAGGTTATTCAACATATGTCCAATTTGTGGAATACATATCTAACTTACAAAGCGAGTTTTAAACATACATGCCACATAACCAACATGTATGCCACAAGTGGCTAATATGTGTAATACATGATCAACTTGTTGGCTAAATTTTTAACCTATCAATTATCTATAAATATTTAGAAAATCAAATTTGTATCTAAAAAGCTTCTATAATATTACAAACTTAACATATTTTTTTATTTGCTTCTATATAACTCCTCTTATCTTAGTATGTAAAAAACATTAATCCTTCTTCTTAATATAAGTTCTAGAAGGAATAATAATTACATGTTGAAGAAGTCTAAGATGCAACAAATTGTATTTATTATATATTCTAATCTTTATTCTATTCAAAGATAGTTGATTGGTCCTTTCAACCATCAATAGTCTACCATACCAGAGGAAAAAGACCACCTTGTTATTTGATTATTATTAAAGCCTTTATAACTTACTTTTATAGCCTTAAATAAAACATTTGAAACTTCATCAAGAATGGTTTCTATTCTCAATAATATCACTAAATATTATAAGAACAAATAGTCTTAATATAATAATAAAATAACCATATCTTGTTGTAAATATAGGATTAAAGTTTTTTTTTATGATAGATATCTATTTTAATCTTTTTTTGTATTTAAGCTTCACTTAATTGTACCTTTATGTTGCATGTAGTTTTGATAAAAGATTTGAAAAAATCTTCAACTATAGGATTTTTAATTTTTGAAAAGTCAAATGAATTAAATCATAGATTATAATTATAATTAGAATAAAAATTGATTTTTTAGTAGAATAATATATCTTTTTATTATATTAAAAAAATTAATGAAAAAAAAGTTGTTTAAACATCTTGATGGTAGTTGATGGTATATCTTAAATATTTGATCTATACTTAGTTCACTTATTTTGTTTGCCTATCAATTTGAAGATAGAAGGTTAAAGACAATTTTGTGTCTACCTTTAACAGCTCAAAAAGAATTCTCCAAAAGCTAAATACAAATCAAATATTTTTATTTGATGTAATATTCTTTGATAATCCATAATAACAATAGCTACTATAAAAAAAATCTAGCTATTTTTTTTTTTATTTGAGATAGTTTCTATATATGATATAAAATATTCTATTTTAGTAAAAAAAATCTACTATCACAAATATAGAATTAGAAGAACTTGAGAGTAGAAGTTTTATAATAAAATCTAAAAAAAATAAATGACGATGGTTGTTTTGATAAAACTAGTGGTTAAATTTTTTTATTAGATTGATTTTAAGAAATTTAGGATTTTGAATAAAAATCACATGATTTTTTAAAGTTTTTAATATTTTTTCTCATTTGATGCCACTAAAAATATTTTGAGATTAATTTCAAGGTCTTGTTATATCCAGATTTGTTGTGCAATTCAGAAATTGTATAAAACTTGAAGAAAAATTTAGCGTACTTCATCTATTAGAATATATAAGTTTCTTTTAAAATATAAAAATGATTTTTATTTTTAAACTTAGAAATATAATAAAATTTAAAATATTTTTCTTAATATAATACATAAAAAAATTTGAAGACATACTTGATTGAACTTGATTCAAGAATCTTAGATTCAAGAAATGTTAAATCAAAAATTAATATTGATTTCATTGCTTAAAGATGAAATTACTTAGACTTCAAAATAATTATGCATTATTGATTAAAAGATGTATTTTTTTAGATACAAGATAAAAATTTCTACAAAAAGTATTTTACAAACATTGTTTTTTTTTTTTTTTTTTAAGCCAATAAGTGGTATTGAATATAAATCTTGACAAAGATATTTTCAATAAGCTTGGCAAAGATTCAAATTGCAAGCTAACATAAAATAATTAAAGTTCTTATGATTTATATGAATAATCACTAAACTAGAAGCACTTTCCAAATAATAGTGTCATTCTTTAATTGAATCAACAATTACAAGGTCTTTGTCATAAATCTCATAATTAAACTTGGCTACTAAATTTTTTTTGTATGAAAAGCTATTAGATGAAGTTTCATATCTAATTCCATTTGTGATAATACCACACATAAAACAAAATTTGATGCATTTTTTTCCATAAAAAATGTCTTAGAAAAGGCATTATAAGTAAAGATTGGAGTTGTGGTAAAAACTATCTTTAAAGCTTCATATGTTGCTTCAACTTCTTTTTTTTTTACTCAAGTTTGTCTTTATAATACAAACATATAAGTAGAACTACAAATTAAAAGAATTTTTTGATAAAAATCTAATAATAATTGGTAAATCTCAAAAAATGTTACATATTTTTTATAAGTTTTGAAACCTTCTAATTTATGATAGTCTAAACTTTTTAAAGATCTATGATAAGACTATTAATTTGAAATGATATATCTTCAGAAATTAACTTGAGTTGTCTAGAATACACACTTTTTCATCTCAACTTATAGTCTTGTATTTCTAAATTTTTGTAATATACAATAAAATAAAATTAATTCTTTTATATATTTAGAATAGATTCAAATTTTATTTAGATAATAAATAATAAAATTATCTAATAACTCTCAAAAACATCATTCATTAGATGTTAAAAAGTAGTTGGTACATTTATGAATCCAAAAGCCATAACATTATATTCAAAATACTCATGCCTACTTTAGAATATAATCTTTTATTTATTATTTTTTTAATACTTATAAAATTATATATTCTTAATAGATCTATTTTTGATTTAATTAATTAACAAGTCTTTATATTAAAGATAAAAGATACTTATCCTTAGTAATAAACTTGTTAAGTCCTTCATAGTCTAAACTCATTTGTAGTGATTTTTTTACAAACAAATTCTAAGATTCTACTTGAAATTTTGAATGGAATATGAAATTCTTGGCCAACTTTTCATCAATGTATTTCTTAAGTTTAGTCAATTCATTTTGTGATAGATTATAGATTGATTTAAATGGAGGTTGCACTCCCTTTTAATGGTTACTTAAATAATCTTAAAGATGATGCTTTGAAAGAATATTTACATCTTTTTTTAAAAAGGTCTTCATAGTTTTTATACTAATTAAGAATATTATTTGAAGTCTTTTTATAATAAAAAATAAATGTGGCATAAATAACAAAAGATAATTTTTTTTTACATCATGCATCAAAGTTTTTATTCCTAAAAATAAAGATTTGGCTATATTAGACTTATGAATTTTTACTTGATTAGTAAAAATCTTAGATATGCTGAGAAAAAAAAATAAAAATAAGAAGAAACTTAATTTATTCAAAGATTATATTTTTTTAGCTATAATTAATCTTAAATTATTAAATTATAAAGAGATTTAATAACATTAAATATTACTAAGCTATTATGACCATTTGTTGCTACATGTATAAGAATAATTTTGTAAATAACATCTCTAATAGATGAAAGACAACCATCTATGACTTCTACATGCATAAGCTTAGTTTTTTTTATTAAAGATATATTATGTTCTTTAACAATTTTTTAATTTGATAAACAATCTAAAGCTCATAAATCTAATAAGACAAAAGTTGTGTGATTTTTAAATCCTAAATAAATATTTATTATAAAAAAAAATAAAAATTATGATGAGAGAATAAAATCTTTATTAAGTATTCCATAAACTTTTAACTGCACAATCTTTATTAACAACCATGTTTCTTATTTTGTAGTTATATTGCTTTTATAGACTATATTAAGTGATGTACTTAGATTTCTTATAATATAAATATAATTTTTCTTAATAATCTTGAATTTTTTAAAATTCATTGAGAGTGTTTAATTTTACTACATTAATTTTTGTAGGTTTTGATTTTAATAAATAAAATTTTAAAAACATAAGACTTGTTGAAATGACTTGATTTATTTCTCTTTAATTAAATCTTTATTCTTAATTCTTTTTAAAGAATCAATTATTGCATGTCATGGCTTGAACAAGAAATTATTCCAATAAATTTGCACTAAGCATTGTCAATAATAAATCTTTGATATTATTTTTTAATCTATATTATAATTGATTGATAAAATCTTTATTTTTCTAATCCACATTATAAGCAAGGCTTTAGAATTTGATAGTATGAATGGTAACTAGTCATAATTCTTATCATATATATATATATATATATATATATATATATATATATTTTATATTTTTGCTATCTCTTTTTAATAATTCTCTTCAAAATGTGGTTATAAATACTTTTATGAATTAATTTAGATTATATAAGAGATGTAAAGTATTTTCAATCGAAGGTACATATTAAGAGAGTTGTCACGGATATACATACGCATTCTAATAAATACCTATATGATTAAGTAGAAATAGGTAAAACTAGATAAACATAGATTAATTTTATAATAAATTCTAAAGTAGCTTCCTAGAAGCTTCATAGATAGTGTTTTGATTTTACATATGTTTGTAGTTGATTGGTAGGTTAGAAACTTGATCAAGGAGTTAACTACGTATTGGTAGCTTGGAGAAGAAGCTAACTATGTGGTGCACATATAGACAACTTGCCTTATAAGTAAAGATATGTGTCTTGTAAAGTCAATATGTTTTGGAGGTCTTATAGGATATTGCCGTATAGCTTATAATTAAGAATATGTATGGAGGCAAGAATGAAGCCTTCTTTATTCATGTCAATGCCTTTTTAGTCTTTAGTCTTATTTTAAGACTTTTTAGTTTTCTTTTTTTAGCAATAGCTATCATAGTTCAATATTATATCATCTTTGAATAATTTTTTAGTTCCTTCCAATGACACAAGCATGTATTGAGGATTTTTTTTTTTTTTTTTTTTTTTTTTTTTTTTTGATATTTATATCCTTGATAGTTTGATAAAAGTACTAATTTAATGATTTTTTCTTGTTTTAGAAGTGAACGGATTATCCCACTTCTATTGTTGTATTTTGAAGGTTATAGACTACCCACTTTTAAACAATTTTTTTTATTTTTTAACATTGATCTTTTTTTAAAAAAGAGTAGATTATCTTTTTTTGTAGAAATTTTTATTTGATATTAAAGGTTGCACATTATCTTCCTGTAATTTAACTTTTTGAATTTTTTTGAGTTGTCTATAAAAAAAAAAAAATTATGGATGATACTCACAACAAAAGTGAGAATAAATTTGTAATTACTACAAATCTTTATAAGCTATCCAACACTCTAAGAGTAGAAATCTCATGTATTTTTAATGTGAATCATAGAGATACTATTTTTACACTTATGGAGAAGTTCAGAGTTTGTGGTAAGAAGTTATATACTTGAAGGAACCAAGTAGATCGACCTCACAACCAAATCCAAGGATTTTCGCTTTTACAAGTATGAGGTGAATAAGAATTAATGTGCTTGAGAAGTTTGATGGAATAAGATCAAAATTTTGAGGATTTTTGCAACAAGTCAAGCTCTATTTAAAGTTGCATCCCTTCCAATATTGTCATAGATTTACTCAAGTCGGATTTATATGCATACTTTTATCAAGAAGTGCTCTCTCTTGGTTTGTACCTTTAATAGAAAATGATTCACAACTCTTTTATGATTTAAATTCATTCTTAGAAATGATTGAAAAAGAGTAGCAAAGATGAAGTTCTTATCTTTATGACAAGGATTATTCTCATCTATCATATATGCTACTGAATTCCAAAACCTTGCTTGCAATATAGATTAGAATGACAAAGCTCTTATTAATCAATTTTGATATGGATTAATGGATAATGTCAAAGATTTGTTATTAATAATGTTGAAGGCAAAATCTTTGGAACAATTTATTGCTCAAGCCATTGCATGCAACAATTGATTATTTAAAAGACATCAAGAACAAAGAATTGGTTAAAGAAGAATAAATCAAATAATGTCTACAACTCCCAACTTTTCAAAAACTTATTCATAAGGCTAGAATCAATGCAAATTGATACAATATGTTTTAAATCCCTCACAAAGACAAAAAAGACTCGACAATGTCAAAAAAACTTATGCTTATATTGTTGAGAAGCTAAACACATTGCTCAACATTGTTTAAAGAAACAATGCAATCACAAAATGAGAAGCATAATTGCCATAGAAGGCAATGTATTAGAAAATAAACTTCTCCAATTACAATAGGGATTGTGCGGCTCTAATCTTACATAACTCCTAATAAAATTTTCATTCTCTTTTCAGAAATTTTACCTTGTTTTATAATAGAAGTTAATTTAGGACCAAAAAATCATAAAATCTTAGCTTTGTTAGATTTAGGAGCCACAACTTGTTTTATAAACCAAGATTTTGTGAAAAAACAAGAAATATTATTAGTAAAAAAAAACAAAACTTGCACATGTAGAAGTTATAGATGGTTGTTTATTATCTTTTGGAGATATTACACATGAGATTGTTCTTTAAGTTGTAGCAATTAAAGATCATAATAATATAACAATATTTAATATAATAAGATCTCTATCAAATTTGATTATTATAGGATTATCTTGGTTACAAAAGTATAGTCTTCAAATAGATTGGATTTCTTATAACTTTAATTTTTTTGATAGTTTAATCCAAAATCTTGTTAATCAAGTAAAAATATATAAGTCTAATACATCTAAATCCTTACTAGTAGATGCGAGAGTTTTCATGCATATTTCAAAAGAAAGATTATCTTTTGTTATATATGCCATGCCTATTTTTGATGGTGAGAAGATATCAAGTAATATTCCTAGTTAATACCAAGATTTTTAAGATATTTTTGAAAAGAAAAATGCAAATATTCTTCCAAAGAATTTTCCTTACGATTTTTCTATTGATCTTCATGAAAGAGCTCAATCAGCATTTGGACCAATTTATAGCCTAATACAAAATGAGTTGGCTACACTCAAGGAGTATATTGATAAACACTTGATTGAAAATTTCATATACCATTTTAAATCTCTAATTGAGGATCCTATCTTATTTGAGAAGAAAAAAGATGGATCTTTGCAGATGTGTGTAGACTACTAATAACTCAACAAGATCACCATTAACAATAGGTATCTTCTACCTTTGATTTCAAGACTTTTTAATCAATTTAATCAAGCAAAGATCTATATGAAAATAGATCTATGAGGAGCATATAATCTAATACGTATTAAAGAAGGAGATGAATAAAAAAATATGTTTTTAACTAGGTATGGATATTTTGAATATAATGTCATGCTTTTTGGATTCATGAATGCACTAGTTGCTTTTCAACATCTAATAAATGATGTAATTTGTAAATTTCTTGATGAATTTATTGTTTTTTATTTAGACAATATCTTAATCTACTCTAAAAACATAGAAGAGCATGAAGTTCATGTTTGTCGTGTATTACAAAAACTTAGAAATGCAGGATTATATGACAAGTTAGAAAAATGTATATTCTATACTACTCAAGTTGACTTCTTAAGATATTTTCTTTTCAACAAAAGTCTAATGTAACAGGGTATAGATAAGATAATTATATAAATAATTAGAACCATGAAAGTTTCTAGAATTATGGAATTAGGTTAGTGGACCAAATAGGATCTACTATGGAATATTTTAGAAAGAATTTAAGGCAGTTATCTAAGTAGGGCCTACCATAGAAGCTTTAAAAAAAAGAGTTTAAGGTGGTTATTTAGGTAGAACCGACTATAGAAGGATTATTTTAGAAAGTCCAAGGTAGTAAGATAAGATATAAATAGGACTGCCAAAGGCCTTTTGGATATTTGGTTAAGTATGGCTTTGGATCCTTTTTCTTAGTAAAATTTGATTTTGCATCTTTTTGTTCAATTTTATTTACTTTTTTTTTTGTTTGCTTAGTTTTGTCTTACATGTTCTATTTTTTTTTAGTTCCATTTAATTTTATTTTAGTGTGTTTTGTCCTATTTTGTGATAAGGCTTTATGTTGTTGTAGATTAGAAGGATCTTGGATTTTTTGAGATAGCTTGGTATCAAAGCGAGTGTTAGACTATTTACTTTTGGTAGTGTGTCAATAATCATCATCTACTCCAAAGTCAATTGTTGTGGTCACATTGAATATTGTGTTGAGGCTACTACAAACTATTCTTAAAAAATCAATCGGAAGGTGAAAAGGCATTACAATAGTGGAGTCCAATAGAAAAATTACTATATAGAAGATATGACAGAGCAATCTCAAATAGAGACTCAAATACAATACTTTTTAGGCCAAATAGCTACTTTGCAAGGAAAAATAGAAGCCTCAAGAACAAGAGAGTCGACATCTGCTAGATTAAAATTGAGTAAGTTTAGTACATATTCTGAGACTTTAAAACAAAAAGATGTATGTCAATGGCTCTTTAACATGCAACAATACCTCCAACTATATGAGACAAATGCCAGTGAAAGAATTATATATGTAGTCAAGTATTTGAAAGATACAGTAGCTATTTGGTAGCGACATTGAGTTAAAAGCTATAAAACTCAAGGTGGATTTTGTAACTGGGAGGAATTTGAGACCAAGTTTAGGAATCAATTTTGGCCCATAAATGTGGAAAAGATAGCACTTAATCAGTTAAAAAATCTTACATAAGCTAAATCGGTGCAAAATTATGTTTCTTGATTCAAATTTCTATGTCTCCAAATTGACAATGTTTTAGAGGTGGACATGGTTGATTGATTCCTACGAGGTTTGAAACCCGAGGTCTTGTAAGAAATGGAGCTAATAGATCGACAAACATTTGAAGAAGCAATTTAGATTATAGAGAGGGTCAATGCTATAGATTTCAAAAATCGTAGAGTACAACATATAGTACAAAGTCCTATGTTGCTATTTAATATTATAGCTCAACAATCAATGCCAATAGAGATTGATGCCTTACAATGATCATTGACACCACAAAGATGATAAATAATGGTGCAAAAAAAATTATGTTTCTATTGTTGAGAGTCAAGCCATTAGATTGGAGGTTGTCTTAAACATCAAAATTCAAGCACTAATAAGACAAGGCACATTCACAGTTTCAAAACTCAGTAAGTCGATAATGGGTCAAAGCAAAAAAATGGAGCTCTCTAGTAAAGGTGCCAACGACATGTACTAGGGATAGCTATTGTCTCTCAAAGACAAATGGCATGACCTTGGACAATTATAAAAAGAGTTGATTGGTACATCTATTGAGACTATTAAGAAGATAATTATGTCAAGTGCTTGTAGATTGTAGCTTTACATGAAATTACATTTCAATTGAAATTATCAACCGACTCAGAATTAAAACTAAGGCAATCAAGGGAGGAAGTATATACCTTACAAATGAACGAGAGAATGTATTGAGTGAGACATATAAAGAAGAAATCTTGAGATTGATAGATATCTATGTCTTAAGATAGAAATTCAAGGTGACATAGCTAAGGTATGATGTTATCTTTGATATGCCATGACTAGAGATGGAAAATAAGCAAGTTGATTGAGTAGCAAGGATAATTTTTTTTTAAAGATGGAGGATGCAAGGTGACTCTTTGCACATCTCCATGAAGTAAAGAAAAAAGACAATTTTCAACCAAAGACTTATTCATAGGGACGATCTTTATGAAGAAGCAAATACAACATGAACAACCTATATATATATAGTGGTTCCAAGTCTTATGTCAATGGTTGAAAAGACAATCAAAGGAATAGAATAGGCAAAGTAACTCATATGAGAATATTAGGATGTCTTTCCAACTGACTTATCTAGTGGTGTACCTTCTAATCCAGGTGCCTCCTTTCAAATAGAATTATTGCCTAGAGACAAACTAGTAAGTCGACTAATTTATTGCTTAGCACCAAAAGAACTTGAAGAATTACAGAGGACATTTGACAAATTCTTAGACAAAGGTCTCATTTAAAAAAGTACATCACTAAAGGAAGCACTTGTATTCTTTGCACCCAAAAAAGATGGTGGACTTTGCCTTTGCATCAACTATCGAGGCCTCAATAAATAGACTATTAAAAATACATATCTACTCCCATGTATCGATGATCTTCTTGACCAACTTCGAGATGTGATCATCTTTAGTAAATTAGATCTTTGGAGTGACTATTGGCAAACTCCTATTGCAAGAGAGGATGTGAAAAAGACGACATTTCATATGCGCTATGGACATTTCAAATAGCTGATTTTATCCTTTGGCCTCATTAAGCCTCTTTCATGAGTCAAATGAATAGATTGTTTCAAGATCTTTTAGACAAGTATGTTGTTGTCTTCATTAATGATATCCTTGTATATAATAAAATCCCTGAAGATCATGAAGAATACTACAAGAAATATTGTGCTCATTAGAAGATAGGTGCTTCTATTGCAAGTAATCAATATGTGAGCTTTAAAAGTCAAAAGTTACTTTTTTGGAGCATGTGGTGTCTTCCAAAGATATGCATATAGAATAAAATAAGGTAAAAGCAGTGGAAGATTGACTAATCTCTAAGGATGCCTGTGAAGTTTGCTCATTTTTAGGCCTTGCTAGATACTATTTTCATTTTTTTTTACCAATTTGCTCATATTGTTGCCTCATTGAAAAACGTATTTGAATAAAAATTAGAGCAAAAAAGTACCTTTGATAGGTTGAAGGAAGCACTCATTACTACTCTAATATTACAATCGTATGATCTTAATCTTCCTTATATGCTTGACATTGATGCTTCTAACTTTGCTATTAGAGTGGTTCTTCAATAAGACTTTGATAGGGGCCTTCAACTTAAGGCATATGAATCATGCAAGCTCAGAGGGGTAGAGCACAATTACTATGCACATGATTAAGAACAGTTAGTGATTATACACACTACAAAGATGTGGCGATACTATCTATTGCAGAAGCCATTGGTTGTTTGGACTGACAACCGACCCTTGTTATATGATTTTTATTTGGAAAATATAAAATTGTGGCATCACTATTAAGAAGAACAATTGTAGATTTTTAATATCCAGCTTAAGTATAAGCAAGGATGATAACATATTGTACCGGATAGCTTATTGCAAAGATCTGACTTGAAAGACAAATCAAGAGACAAGGCAGAAGTCACTACCATTAGTAGTGTCATTTCAAATTTAATCAAAGAGATAGAATGGAAGGAAGCTATGCATTGAGATGCTTATTTCAAGATGGTTAGCAATGAGCTGAAAGTAGGTAATATATAATATTAAGATTACACTCTTAGTGATGGCTTACTCTATTTCAAGAAATAAATTTATATACCTAATAATGCTCAATTTTGAACGTGCATACTTCAAGAAGGACATGACATTCTAATATCTAAACATTTGAAATGAAAGAAGTCTCTAGAACGGATCTCAAGGACATGGTTTTGGAGAGGTTTGGATTATTAATATAATAAAGCATGCAATGCAGCATTTCTTGAACTATTGTACCTAATTTTGCTATCTACGATATATTAAGAGCAGGTGACTATGGATCTCATTATGTCTTTGCTGCAGATGCCTCATAATTATATTGCAATTACCATCTTTATAGATTAACTGTGAAAGCAATTTTATTTGGCTACAGAGCGCTTGGATATTGATGTTCCATTGATTGCACTAATTTTCTTTGATACTGTCTTTTGTCACCATAGATTACATCATGTCATTTTTTCAAGTTGGAATCCAAGCTTCACAGGAAGTTTTTGATAAGCCTTGTTTAAGCTACTAGATATATGACTTGCCATGTGTACAATCTTCCATCTTCAAATAGTTAAGCAAACACAGCATGCAAATCAAATCTTGGAAGATATGCTATGAGCATTTGTGGTGGTTCATCATAATATTTGGCATGAATACTTGAAGCCATGGAGTTTGCTTATAATAATAGTATTCAAGCAAGTACTAGTCATTAATTATTTTTTCTTAATATTGATCAACATCTAATTATGCCAACAATTCTTCATCTTCCAATCGATACCAACAACTTGATAATGGAAGAATTAATACAACAAGTTTCAATGGCCTTACAAGAGATACAACATCGCCTTCTTATTTTATAAAATTAAGAGGAGTAGTATACAAATAACCATTGACAACACAAGACCTTCTAGGAAGGTGATCAAGTATTACTCTCTAATGCCAACTTGCCACTTACTACATCAATCCAAATCCATAAACTAATATCTCTAAAGACTTGAACTTTTCTACATTTTTGCAGTGATTTTTGATGTTGCATATTACCTCGAGCTTATGCCACATATTTGGGTCCATCTAGTCTTCCATGTTTTACAATTGAAGAAATTTCATACTGAGCCAAAGTGCTTTTCAAATCAATACCAACCACCACTACTACTAGTTGTAATTGATGACCAATAAAAATATGAAGAGGACAACATTTTGAAGCACCGCTTCCTTTGTAGTGGCAATGGACATCCACAATTTCAATACAATGTTCTTTGGAAAGTTATCTTATTCATAATGCAATATAAAAACTTGCACAAAACCTCATCCATTTCCAAGAGACAATTTGGAAATACCATCAAGAGCAAAACAAGGACATTCACATTAGCAGAGGAGAATTAATTGTAAGAAGGTATAGATAAGATAATTGTATAGATAGAATCATAGAAGTTTTTAAAATTTGAGGTTAGGTTAATGGATTAGGTAGGATCCACTATGGAACATTCTAGAAAGAATTTAAGGTGATTATTTAAATAAGACCTATCATAGAACCTTCTTGAAAAAATTTAAGTCAGCTACTTAAGTAGAATCTATCACCTAGAAACATTCTAAAAAGTCTAGGGTGATAGGACAAGGTATAAATAGGACTGACTAAGGCCATTTGGGCATTTGATCAAATATGGCTTGAGATCTTTTTTCTTAGTAAAATTTAATTTTGCATCTTTCTATTCAATTCTATTTTGTTATCTTTCTACTTGCTCAATTTTGTCTTTCATGTCCTATTCTGTTTAGTTCTATTTAATTTTTTTTTGATCTATTTTGTTCTATTTTGTGATAAGGCTTTATATTGCTATGGATTACGAGGATCTTAGATTTTTTGAGGTAATTTGGTCGTGTTTCAAGTAGTGATGGATCCAAAGAAGATCCAAACTATCATGGATTGGAAGATTTCAAGAACAGTAAGACACATACAATACAATATTATTACAAATTGGAATGGAAGACAAATTCCATCCAATAGATTTCCATTCTAGTAAATTTTCACGAGCCGAGATTAATTATGAGATTCACAACAAAGAGATCTTTGGAATTGTAGATTTATTTTAAAAATAGTATCATTATTTAGAAGGCGCTTTGAGTCCAGTCACTATGTATATAGATTACAAGAACCTAAAGTACTTCATGTTAGTACAAGTTTTGAATTATTGCCAAGCTTGTTAGAGCATGTCTTTATCAAGATTTGATTTTAAGATCACTTATTGATCCAAAAAACAACAAGATTTATTAGATGCTCTTTCTAGATGTTCCTATCTTATATAAAAAGAAGGAGATATATCTTTTGATAAATAAAGAATAATTTTTTTGAAGCTAGAATATCTTTGAGCAATAAAATCAACATTAATTATTGATTAAAGCTTTATCAAGAAAATTTAATTAAGTATGTCTTTTAAACTTTTTGTATATGATATCAAGAATAATTCTTTTAAGTTTCATAATACTTCCAAGTTTGAGTTTAAGAATGACTTACTCTATTTCAAGAGACAATTATACATTCCAAAAGGTAGGACACAATTACATATTCTTCAAACTCGCCATGACTTTTTAATAGTCGAACATTTTGGATACAACAAGACTTTGGAGCTAATATCTAAAGATTTTTGGTGGCTTCAAATGTGGAAGGCAGTTAAAGTCTTTATACAATCATATGATATTTGCTCAAGATCCAAAATTCCTTGCCATCAATCTTATGGACTTCTTTAGCTATTATCTATTCTAAAACAATTATGGTCTTCTGTTTCTATAGATTTTATTATGGATCTTTCAGTTTCAAGTTTGTATGATTTTATATTTATGGGAGTAGATTATTTTACCAAGTTTCCATATTTTGTATCATGTACAAAATCTATCACAGGTGAAAAAAATGGCTAAGATTTTTTTTAACAACATCTATAGCTATCACGAATTACCTAAAGATATTATATTGAATAGAGAGACTCAATTTATATCAAGTTTTTGGAGAATTCTTTTTGAGATTTTAAAGGTGGATATAAAGATCTCTTCAACTTTTCATCTTCAAATTCATGGGTAAACAAAATGGGTGAATAAAGTTTTGGAGTAGTAGTTGAGGTGTACTATCAACTATCATTAAGATGATTAGACAACTCTTTTATCATTGGCAAAGTTTACGTGCAATAATTTGATACATTCTTCCATTCAATAAACACCTTTCTTTGCCAATTAAAGTTATCATCTACGACTTGATACTTTTAACTTTTCAATAGTTGATAATGTTGTGATGGAAGATTTAACAAATTATTTGCGAGAGCTACATATAACAATCAAGGTGCAATTAAAAAGAATTCAAGAATAACAAAAAAATAATATAGATGCTTATTGTAAGGAACAACTATAATTCAATGTGGGTGATAAGATATGATTACTTTATCGCAATATCAAGACTACTTATCTTTATGACAAATTGAACTATTGTAGGCTTGGACCTTTTTCTATTAGTGAACATGTCAATCTTATTGCTTATCAATTATATCTATGAAAGTACATGAAGATTCACCCCATATTTCATGTGATTCTTTTTGAGCCATATAAGAAAGTGAATATCTTGGAAAGAAGACAAATGCCACTTCTTCCTATAGAAGTAGATAATAATCAAAAATTTGAAGTAGAAGAAGTCTTAAATTCAAGGCAACACTAAAATAGGTTAAAATATCTTATTCATTGGCATAGATATGATATTAGTGAACATATATGAGAGCCATCAAAGAATCTTATAAATATAGAAAAGAAAATTGAAGCTTTTTATTGATAACATCCATCAAAGCCAAAATGAAGAATAGCATATCTTTGCTATAAAAAAAACAAAATCCAAGGAAGATAACATTCTACCTTCTATTTTATTTTGTAGCTTTTATATATTTGTGATGCTAAAGAGATGGAAACTAATAATCAATAGATTCAATTTAAAAGCTTTTACTTGTTGACTTACTGAACAAAACATTGTGATTGTCACAATCTTCAAGACAACGTAATCAAGATGAAGATTGTCAAGAATAGCATATCTTTTTTTGAATAGATGGCAAGATACGACGTATTTGGAATCACAATCTTAGAAGAAACTTCCAATGTTTGGTGATTTTATTAGAGATAGGAACAACTCTTGATAGTGTTTTAAATATTTTATTTGAAAGAAGTTATAAAGGCCTCAACAATAATCAAATAACAAAGTAGTCTTTTATTGTGGAATAAAATACCATTAATAGTTAAAAGAACCTTTCAACCATCTTTAAAGAAAACAAAGATCAAAATATATGGTAGATATAGTTTACATCTTAGATTTCATCAATACATGATAACTGCACTTCGTGGAACTTATCCCTATAAAGAGGGGTAATATCACGAATATACATAAATATTTTAATAAATATCTATATGATTAAGTAAAAATAAGTAAAAATAAATAAAAATAGATTAATTTTATAATATCTTTTAGAGAAGCTTTTTAAAAGCTTCATAGATGTTGCTTTGACTTTACATATATTAGTAGTTGATTCGTAGGTTAGAAACTTGGTTAACAAGTTAACCATATATTGATAGCTTGCTAAAAAAGTTAACTATGTGGTGCACATATAAAAAACTTACCTTTTTAGTTAAGATACAAGTCTTGTAAAGTCAACACATTTTAGAGGTCTATAGGACATCACCATATAGCTCATAGTTAAGACTATATATGGAGGCAAGAGTGAAGCTTTTTTCATTCTTCTCAATGCCTTTTAGTCAGTCTTATTTCAAGTCTTTTTAGTCTTCTTGTTTTTCACAGTAACCATTCTAATTTAATATTATATCATCTTTGAGTGACTTTCTCATTCTTTTTAGTAATATAAGAGTTTATTGAAGATTTCTTTTTTCAAGATTCATGTCCTTGACAAGAGTCTACTTCCAAATAATATTTCATCTATGAATCCAACTTAATTAAGTTTTTTATAATATTAAAAATAATATAATTTTAAATAATATTTTATTTATTATAGAAATCTTCAAAATTTTAATTTTCTTCCATCAAACTTCTTAGGCATAATAATCTTTGTATCTTTTATACTTGTAATAGTAAGACTTTTTAGTTGTACTTCTAAGATTGACCTACTTGCTTCTTTCAACTATATAACTTCTTAGCATAGACATTTGACCTCATTGTTGGTTTCTTCTATAGATGCTAAAATAATATTTTCATAGTTTACAATGGTAATGTATGAAATTTTGGCTTTAAGAATATTAACAAGCTTATAAAGATTTATAATGGTTGCGGAGCTATTCTCACTTCTATTGAATGTAACATCTATATATTTTTTTCTTTTATTTGTATATATATATATATATATATATATATATATATATATATATATAAATAAATCTATAAATAAAATTAGAATAGAATAAATAACTTTTAATATCAAATAAAAATTTTTACAAAAAAAATAGTTTTATCTCATTAAGAAAAAAATCAATGTTAGAAAATAAAAAATATTAGTTTAAAATTGGATTATTTGCAACCTTTAAAACATACTAATAAGAGGTCAAAGAATCTAATTATTTTTTAAAAAAATAAGATAACAAATTAATACTCTAGTCAAATTGTCAAAGAGATAAATTTTAATCAAAATCTAAAGAAAAAATATGTTCTTGTGATATTAAAAGAAACAAAATAGACAAATTAAAGATAGATAAAAGATGGAAATTAAGATGGTTATTGCTAAATATACAAAGATTAGAGATTCTTGAATTAAGATAAAAACACATGAAAGGCCTTGACAAAAGTGAAAAAATCATCACTTTTTTTTCTTCATATATACTTTCTAACTAAAGAGCTACATGGCAATGTTTTATAGGTCATCTAGCAATGTCTAAGTTGCAAAATACATGACTAACTTATAAGTAAGTTTTCAACATCTACGCTACATGGTCAACTTGTACTACAAATGATCAATTTGTACAAGATGTGGTCAACATGTATAATATGTGGCTAACTTATCTACTAAATTTTTAACCTACAATCACTTACAAATACTTGAAAAGTCAAATTTTTATTTACATAACTTCTAAGAAGCTTCTCCATGTGATATTATCAAATTTTTTGACTTTTACTTACTTCTACTTAATTCCTTTTAACTTAGTAGTCAATATCCTCATGACATCTTCATATATATTAGCTACTAAGAAGGCCTTTAAGAAGCTTTTTAAAAACCACAAGACTTATGGCCTAAATAAGAAGTTATAGATTGCTTTCAAGAAGACTTTTTAAAAGTATGAAATTATGAAATAAGTTTCAATGGCCACATGACATCTCTATAGAAAACTCAAGATCTAATATATATATTTTAGAAATTTTGTTAAGATAAATATTATTTATCTAATATATTCTACATATTTTGCATATTTTTATTTATTTCTATTTACTTAAATAATAGATGCCTATAACAATTTATAGTGGTCAAGTTCATCTATCTAATACATAAATGACTTAATATAATTTATTCTATAAGCATTATAAAAGAATTCATGATAAAGCTCTAACTTCCTATTTTATAAGTTGTGAGAAGTATTTATTGTCTAATAATAAGACCTTATTCTATTGCACCTTATTAAGACTAAGTAATAATTATTAGATGTATTAATTTCAATTATGGTAAGTACTTGGAATATGTAAAATTAACAAAAAAAAATAGTTTAATTTAAAAAAATATAATTTATATAATTTATTATTGTAATTTTAAGTCAAAATGCAAAAATACTCAATTTTTTAAAATAGAGTTGAAAAAATGGTATAGTTGAAGACTTGAGCATTAATATTTTAATATATGTTATTATCTATAGTGATAATAAAAATTATATTATTTTAACAAATAATCTCGTTTTTTAAATTTAATAACTTAACATGTTTATTATTTATTACCATTTTATTTAGGACAAGATTTGAAACATTTTTTTAAAAATCTAGTAAGCTAGGTGTCCAGATAACTATCTTTATTATATATGTTCTCTATCTACTTGTTCATTCTCTTTGTCAAAAGAATTAAGATCTTCTACATATTATACAAATTCAAATACATATGGAAAGAAACATGATCACAAAAATCAAGTAGTATTAGAATTAGAGATGATGTAGAACTTCTATTGTCATCATCCTCAACTATTCATATTCAAAATTAGATTAAATGCACTACTGTGCACGAATGATAATTGTTGTACAAGTGATGCCATGATTATAGGATTGGTTGCTACCAATCATAAACCCTGAGTTTTGACATGTGATTGTTGTGACCACATGAGTTAAGCTGCTCTTGTCAACATAAATCCTGCCAGTACAGTGTATTCTTCTTCACTAGTTTCGTAGATTTGCTATGCTTAATGGGCATTAGAAATTTATTCTTGTTTCATCAAATCTCTCTTTCAGTTACCTTACAGTTGACCCAGTTCGAGGACCAATTGGAATGAATTTGATTGTAACATAACCTTCTCCACATGACTTGGATGTAACTTTCATTACGTATAGCGATTTTGAAGTACATTAATTTTTGGAATTGCATATTTCTAATTAGCCTAGTCTAATAACCAGAATACGAGCTTAAGTGTGACAAGATATACCTTACGTTGATTGCCACACTACACCGGACTTGATATATCCAAGCGGCTTTCTATCGTCTACAATTTAATGACTGATTCTTCAAGGATAGTCTGCAATAACGAGCTGGAGAGTACCATAATCGATGCAGCGTTATGCAGATCAACTACTGTAGCATTTCTATTCTAAAGAATCAGATTTTGATGGCGAAGACCGGGCAGTTCTTGGTGATAAACTGCAATTAAACGAAGATCATATTTAAGCACAGTTTTTTTTGCCATGAAGGAATACTACCGAATACCACATCGTTGAAAATGCATTACTATGAACTACATTAATACTATCTACTTTAGAATGATCGAATCACATTAGAGAACTAAAACAGACTCTGGGTACATACCTCCGTGACCAAGATTTTCCTGCTCCTTGTCCATTAGTGTCAGGGCTTGATGACCTCTTTGCAGCAGGGCTTCCAAGAGGAGAAGCGTTATGTTTGCAGCTACGCTTGTCACGCCCAGCAAGCCGGTCTCTGCAAAAGGCACGGAGTCTATTTTACGAGGAGAAACATTTTTAAGAGTGGAGCCCTCTCACCTTTATAAAATTACTATGTTGTGACAGATTTCTGTCCATGATGGAGTTATAGGAATGTCTTTGCTGTCCTCATTGACCATTGAAACATGGATCTTAAAAGTAAAGTATCAACAAGTTGCACACCAAGGGGAGCATGTGGTGAAAGGATGTTCCTACAGCCCTCTTTGTGCGATTTACTCAAAAACATTCCCACAAATATTAAAAGTGAGGTAAAGGTCAGTTTCATTGACATGAAACTTAAGATCACTGACCGTGAGGAGTGGCGTCTAGTCGGCGGCGAGCGTGATGGCGACACAGCTGTGAGACATCAGATGTATAAATTATCATCAACAGCTCCAAAATACCAATTCTTTTCAAGTGGAATTAGAACGCAACGTTCTTAATTCAGAAATCTATATAACTTTCTAGGGCTTATGTAAACATTATCAGTAACTTCAATGATTTCTGCTCTGAAACACAATATTTTCCAAGCAAAAGAAAGGGATTTTAACGTCAGGAGTTCATGTGTTCGTACATCTGAAGCGACGACCAGGGGATCGTCTCCGATACTTATCACTATTGAAGCCGCCACCTCGGTTCCCACCATGTCCGTGACTCAAACCTCGACCAGTTGGAGTGCTGCAATCTCGATTACTCAATTAGTAAGGAGTGTCATGATTACACTGCATGGTTTACTAAAAATATACTTCAGTAATGATAATCAGCATGTATGAAAAAGATTCTTGCTGATTATCTGAAGTTGCACCATTCTCAAGTATGTACATGGGAATTCTCAATGATGATTAAATCTCCTCACCTTGAACGCTCCTTCACTCGCATCTCGGAAGGTTTCTTTCGATTTTCTTCTGCAAACACAACAGTTATTTCGCGTCCAGCTATGAACTGTCGATCCATGTGATATTGAGCATCAGCCGCATCTGCAGGATCCAGGTACTGGATAAACCCGAAGCCACGGGGCTCTCTGCAAAAGAAACACTAGCACATTAGCAATGCTTAGAGGAGCATCTTTGATGGCGCCAAGAGTAAGTGAAAGGATCTTGAATGCCATGGCATGCATGTCTGCTTCGAGGAGAGTATTGAAGTAACCACAGGTTCAGGGAGTGCTGCGAGTTTCCACCTTGTAGAGCCAATTACGAAGTTATTCAGTTCAGAATTGTCGAGAGAACACATCCCGTTTCTCACATCTACCACCCACGATCATATATCGCCCAAATGAGCTGGTGTGACTTCCTAATGTGGTTTTCGCGTTGTAGTCATATTCTGAGGAAGCTAAGGTGTCGAAACGAAGAGGGAAGGACTTCCAGTGGGCAATGTTGAGTGGCCTGTTGAAGGTGGCCAAAAAAAGGTGCTGGTCCTCTCATTGGGCACTAAGGCAGTCCCCCATGTAGGAACAGAAAGAGAAGCCTTAGTTAGCATACCTCAACCAACCCTCGCACAGGTATATTCTTCTCAGTGGTACAACAATCATATTATCTTCAAAATTCTTGAATTAAAACCTCCATTCTTCTTCCTTCGACTGAAGGCCTTGCAATCTCTTGACAACCTGCTGTTGCCCCCTCTCTTGCTGTTGCCCCTCTCTTGCTGTCTTCCTAGGTGGACCACTTTGAGCTTTTGGGGCTTTCTTCAAAACTTTCCCAAGATCTAACATTCTTGAAGTGCAAAATAAGTTTGGTAAGAAAAAAAAATCAATATTCTGGCCACTTGACCTTCAGACACGGGACTCCATACTTGTGACCAACTTCCGAGGCTCTCCAAGAAAAGGTTGTTGGTCGTTGTTCAACACTCTCTACTACCTCTTTTTATAACAAGGCTTCCAAGACCTGTACCACACTGGTGCCACCCAATGGCATCCAAATACACAAGCAATTCAAGGACCCGTATGCATAACCTTCAAATTGGGACAACATGCAACTCTATTCGGCAATCCCAATTTATTCCCTCGTTCCCTGAGTACCTCACATGTTTCACCACTTGAAACATGTTAAGATTGATGTCAGATGCCATAACTTCCAGATTTCAGCACTATCTACCGCCGATATATTTAAACTCAACAGACTTAATTTCGATGCCGTTGATCAAAGTCATCAGCAGCTCTGAATTAAATGTTCTCTACTAGGCCGGAAATAGTTGTCGTCCAGTCGGGCTATAAGGTAGGTTTCGAGCGAGGATAATTTTCCATATACAAATAAGTATTGGCTTGAAAAAGCAGACATACCCACTGTAGTAGTCCTTTGGAAGGTACACGTCTTTGACAGGCCCAAATCTTTCAAATGGAATCCGCACATCCTCTGGCCTGCAATCAGTGAGATATCCTACATAAGTTCGCAAAACATTTTAAGAACTAGGATCAGCATCACTGATCGCATTCACAAAGTGGACAAAACCGGGACTGAAAAGATGGTTGATTCTTGCTGCTGCCCCGGTGTAATTGAAGGCGCAATACCCTAAGTTACCAATCCACAATACAAGCGAACTAATTCAGGGCGGGTACAAGGGTTTCTGGCTGGAGTGCAACTGCAACAGTCCCCTGCTAAACACAGACAGAAGAAAGAGCTCGAACGACACAAAATAAAGGACTACAGTTTTTAACATCTCCGACACCCATTGATCTCGAACATCGAGCGACCCATCAACAAGAGAACGTCTCGTACATTTCAAGTGTTTCCTCGACTACTTCTTGTCACTGCCGCAGAAATTTATTACCCTCTAAAATAATTTGATCTTGACGAAAGAAATATCTAACAAAGGCTGGTGAAATTGTGAATGTCATTTCTCATTTCTGATGGTAACTACTTCTGCAGCTATGACAAATCATTAGAAGTAATGATCTAATATACAGATTAAGAGGTTTGCTACCATGTTGAAATTTGCGGTGCACAAGAATGTGTAAGCTTACTCTCAGTGACTAAATGCAGCTTTCCTAAGACCTCTCTGACATGAAGTGCTTTCACCAGACATGCCCCTTAAACAGTCGAACGTGGTGAGTCGACCATAAATGCTGATTTCTAAGGATGGGTCCAATGAGGATGCCTGGAATCTCGAGCTATGTTCCGAACGAGAAGGCTGGTAGGAGCACTCGAATAACGGCCGCCAAGCTCCCTCCCCCTCCAGGACTTTCTTCTGATTCCTCCATCATCCGCGTCCCGACGACGACTCCTTCGGGTTGGACTTCGGCTTCTATCCCGCCGTGCTATCGGACTGTAGCTCCGGCTCCTGGTCCTTCCCATCCTCTACCTCCAAACGAATAGCCCACTATATTAACCGATTAATAGAATATACAAAGTCAAGAAGAGGCATATACCCCCAGCACAACACTTCAAGACATGAAAATTTGATAGGCTCCTAAAGCCAGATTTCAGACGTAAACTAACTCTAAATTAAGCAGTTACGAATGCGAACTTGGTTATGACGGTTTCTCTCTTTACCAGATCAGACCGATGGAACAAACCATCAACCAAGCATACAGCCAAACCGAATGAGGACAGCGGGTGGCCCGTTTCAGAGACACCTAACCTTTAACATTGGATGGACAATCGCACAGTTGCCTACATTTGCAGCAAGAGGTGACGATCGTGTAAATCAGTAACTGCCAAGAACTTCTCAGCGGACCGAGGCAGACATTGAGAAGGCAATACTAAATCCATGCACAGCGTGTGTGAATACGCGGACAAGGACCGTCCACAAGGTGCAGAAAAATTGTCTCGGGATATGAGAACACAATGAGCAACACCTTTACACACACAGCACACCAGGAGCAAAGCCAAGGATACAACCACGACGTCGCCTTAAAACAACCTCTTATACGTTTCTTGAAAGGTAAAGCTCTGGTACCAACTTCGAGTTAGCCAAGCTCCAACGGTGTCAAACCACGACAGCAATTAAACTCTCGAAAGTGACGCAACTGAGTAGCAACTGCGCTTCACGATGCAGCCACACAGCAAAGAATACCAAAACCTCTACACACATATAACGGAATAGGATCCTCTGTGCAAGGTACACAAACTGAAAAGCACGTGAACACACAGAGTGCGAATTGCTTCACACTGCTGACTGCTCCAGACCCAACTACTTGCAAAGAAGTGATCCCCGGTGATGGAGAGCGGGGAGGTTGGAGCATCAGAGATAGGAAGCGCGGTAGTTACAGAGTCTCCATGAGCGACGAGCTTTGAGGCGGTTCAAGGCCTTTGGACTCCCCTGAACATTCTGTTGGACGAGGCACAAGTGAAAGATTAACAGCCTTCGTCCATGCCCATTTTCTCGTTCGTCCATTCTTCTTTGTGTTTCCAATTCTCCTATCTTGAAATGCTTGGAATGCTTGCAATGTTTGTGCGACAAAGCAGTTGCTGGGCACGGAAGCTACCTTACTGGGTTGTACTCCGCTACTAACGAGCAACATTCGTGAATTCTATCGACTTTTGGGGTTTCAAAAGATGCGGGTCTCCTGCTAGTCCTGTTGAAGATAGGAATTCTAGCCATAGATCAATAAAACAACCAGCAACGTCACAATAGCGCATCAAAATTACACACAGAAAGAGGAAAAGAATGCGGTGGTAAACTGGTCTCTGCCAAGCTCATGGTCTCAGGAAACCGAAGATCCTTTGGAAGCGTTCACCAGTAACTTGCTTAAACATCGACGTGTTGGTTTACAAAGAATCCGGAGAAGGTCCGACTGCTCATGCAACTCTCACCTTGACCTGTAATCTAAAATTCTACCTAAAGCACGTAAGAAGCTCTGCAAAATAACGGAGAGGCCATCTACCAGCTGAAACTATTAAGCCACAACACCTGCTCCAGAACATTCTCTTCCTCAAAAGGCCCTTGTGTCCCCGCAAAAAGCAAAGCGCTGTTTGAAACTGGTAGCCCTTACTGGTAGGCTTGTCTTTCTCCAGCCATACCAGAGACCGAATTTGTAATACCGCGGCAACTTGGCGGCATGCTTCCCTGCGGATACAAGGACTGCACGGTGGATCTATTACAATGCTCTTCTTCAATTGCATAATGGATTGTTCTCAGGTAGGTCGATGGAGAACTGTGCTTGAAGAGCTTCTAAAATATCATCAACAGATTTCCTGCCAAAGTTAGGTATGCTCAGCAAGTCGTCTTGTGTGTAGTCCAGCAGATCCGACACAGTATTGATGTTAGCTCGTTTAAGGGAGTTGTAGGCTTTAGAAGGAATTCGCAGCTGATCAACATAAACATGTCTAAGATCGACCTCCTTCGCACTCATCTCGGCTGACGAGTTAAACTGAGACATGGTGAACGACTTGTGCATCTTCGTAGCAGAGTTAGTAACTTCTTTCTTT
This sequence comes from Physcomitrium patens, assembly GCF_059467195.1. Lineage (NCBI taxonomy): Eukaryota > Viridiplantae > Streptophyta > Bryopsida > Funariales > Funariaceae > Physcomitrium > Physcomitrium patens. The sequence continues at coordinate 11,163,354 of NC_143414.1, read as the reverse complement.
TTAGGATGCAAGAAGGGAAGAAATAAATCTATCAGGCAACGAGCAGCTTCGTGAAGAGCTTCCTCCGGAGTTATACTGCCATTTGTCCATATCTCAAGAAATAAGATTTCTTGCGTTACGTCAGGTTCACTCTCGTAAGAATGAACACTATAGTTCGCATTACGAACCGGCATGAACACAGAATCTATGTAAAAGCGTCCGTCCCCAGACTTGGTATGATCACCCATGCGGTAACCACAGCCCTTCTCAACATCCAACTCAATGTCTAAAGAAACTTCTTTAGTCAGGTAAGCGATGTGCTGAGTTGGATCGGTTACCTCGAGAGAGGGAGGCAAAACAATATCCCCAGCAGTCACAGGCCCTGGCCCAATTGCAGAGATGATTGCTTTCTGAGGCTCATCAGAGTCACTGCGGATCACAAGCTCTTTCAAGTTTACCAATATGTCCATCGGTGTTTCTTCGACGCCTTTCATCGCAGCATACTCGCTCTTCACGTTTTTGAAAGTTGCGCAAGAGACAGCTGCGCCCTCCACTTCTCCTAACAATGCCTTTTGCATTGATACTCCAACAGTGTTCGCTTGACCAGACCTAAATGGGGATACAGCAAATCGACCGTAATGAAGACGCTCACCTTCCACTTGCGTCTCAACACACTTCCATTGTAGCGCACTTTGCGCATTACTTTTAAGAGTTTCATCTCTAGTAATTGCAGTGGAATTCTCTGCTCGATAAGCTTTTGTCCAAGCTAGTACGTCCTAAAATCACAAGAAATAAGCATGGAGTCAACTGATTAGCATTTTCATTCCAAGCGATACACTATACCTACAAATTGTCGGCCAAAGCATACACAACGTTTCTATCATAAAGGATGCATAAAAATACGAGACCATTTGGTAGCTCCTAAACTGATTCCTGTAATTTGGGATGCCCAAAGAGAATTCCTTAGAGGCGCAAAGATAACACTCTCTACCTCGTCGACAGGAGCATCCGCTGTCGTAGAATTCGAACCTTCTATAGCAGAGACCACTCTAGTTGGCACCAGTCTCAATCCTCTCACCCTCTTCTTTCTCGCTTGCACCTGCAAATTCACCAACCCCAATCTATCCACACTCTCGGTAAACCCTGACCTGCTCTTCAAATCCCTTGCGGAAAACGCGTCACTCTTCTTCGCGCTCTTCCCCAGCTCTGAGATGGACGCTCTGACGACCCTCACAGCATCTGCCATAGCCTGAGCGCTCATGACTGCTGCCATGGCTTATTGCCACCAGGAAACGAACCCACAACCAACTCGAGACGATTCTCCCAATGCTTCCAGCCCCAAACGTGGCTTCCAAAATCCGGCCTCGAGGGGTAGGGGATTGAGCTGAATGCGCAAAATCCCGCTACGACATGAATCTCCCCCAGCGCTGAGCAACTCTGCTTGCGAAGGCACATCAGGGCTAAAACCCTCAACCCTATCCAGAAAGTCTCTCGACGAGAGAGATGATGGATGAAGTATCATTTCTCCATCCTTCGTTACTTTATTCATCCAAAAGAAGTGATGACTGGTTCCTTTTTGGGTTCGGTATCCACAAAGAGCATCAGTGTTTCATATCCCTTAGTGTAGGCATCCATTCACATGTGAGGCTTATGGTTCAAAATATTTAGGTCTTTCATTTCTGTAAGTTTCTTGGACCTCACAATCCTTTAAATTTTTCTTTTTAGAAAATTTTGACATGCATTAAGCTTTACATTGTATGTTTTGTTAACATAATTTGTTATAGATTATAGAGAAAATATCATATATATATATATATATATATATATATTTCTTGAATATGCTCAAATATTAAGAATATCCCTATATTCTTGATAATAGCAAATGTATCCTTAAATATGATAAGATATCACCAATTTGACAAAGGTATAAGAATTTTCATGGATTCTATTAATTTTTTTATTTTTTTTTATCTTCATATAGGATCTAAACCACATGTCTTTATGACACTTGTAGGCCAATTGGTTCATAATTCAATCTAGTCACCTACTACTTAGAAAGATCAACTTCAATGACAAGATGGAGATTAATGAATAAAGCTAATAAATATTTCTTTTTGTTAAAACTATAATGCTTGAAAAGATCACAGTTGAATTACATTGTCTTAGAGTCATTTTAAGAAAATATATAAAAAGAGACTTGAAAAATATTTTTTTTCAAATATATTTATATATATATATATATATATATATATATATATATATATATATAATTTCATATTAATTTCATAATATCTTCTAAAAAAGCTTCTTAGAAGCTTGTTAGACATTTTTTTGACTATACATGTGTTTGTAGTTGATTGGTAGGTTAGAAACTTGGTCAACAAGCTATCCATGTACTACATATATTAATAGCTTGCAGAACAAGCTAACTATGTGGCGACCATATAGAAAACTTACCTTATAAGTCAAGATATATATCATACAAAGACAACACATTTTTGGAAGTCCTATAGAATGTTGCCACATAGATTTTAAATAGATAGTATATATAGAAGCAAAAATGAAGCCTTCTTCACTCTTGTCAAGTCCTTTCTTGCTTCTAGTTTAGATTCAAGAGTTTCTAGTTTTTTTGTCTTTTGGCAATAATCATTCCAGTTTCCTTTTAATATATATATTTCTTTATTTATATTTTGTTATACTTATTTATTTACTTTCATCAAGTTCTTGTCCCTGATAGATTGACAAGAGTACACTTATAATATCAAAGCTTTGTCTTTTTTTGATTAAAAGTAGATTATCCATTTCTCTTGATAAGACATAAGCATATTAAAAGTTGTGGATTACCCTCTTTTAAACTAATATTATTCTTAGTATCTTCTTTGATGTCTAATCTTCTCTTCTACAGACCTTGAGCAAAATTAGATATTTTTTTTTCTAAGTATTATCATAATAGAGCTTATTGAAATGAAAAGTGCAATGGCACAAATGCAAAAGCAATTGAGTGAGTTAATGATTGCAATGCATCAACTCAGTTTATCACCACAAAAAGTAACAAGAATGGCAAGAAATAAAGATATAGATATGATGGGAGGTGCTTCAATATCTGTACCAAATCATGTCCCTTCTCTTACAATAGAACATCTTTCCAGTATAAAAAAACTAAGAATTACCCTAATTGAGAAGTTTGATGGCATAAGATCCAAGTTTCAAGGATTTATCAATCAAATACAACTTGTGATTGAACTTCAACTCTCAAGTTATCCAACTCTAGGATTACAAGTTAGATTCATTGGTATACTTCTTTCAAGTTCAGCATTATGATTTTCATCTTTTCTTGAATGACAAGATCTAATATTGAATAATTTGGAGGCTTTTTGGCAAAGTTTTGATCCATGTATGAAGAATATGATGCAACTTGTGTTGCAACCAACAAGATCTATATTTTGAGACAAGACAATCAATTTGTAATATTACATGGTTTATAATTTTAATAACTTGCAATTAATATGAAGTGAGATAATGTTGTTCTTATTAGCCAATTTTTCTATGGATTATAATATGAGGTAAAGAAATTAATGCTCAACTTACTTGATCCTTAAAAATTAATTCAAGCAATTGATTTGCTATAAAGTGTGACAATTGACTTTTTGAAATTTAATTTGAGAGTTGGAGAAGTGCGCCTCAATATTACTATAATTCATTGGTAACACCAACGCATCTTAAATACATATATTCAAAAGTAGAAGATATGTAAATTCATGTAGTACGTTTCAAACATCTTACTAAACATGAAAAGACTTGTTGTTGTTATAAAGGATTGTACTTATATTATGAAGAATCTAAGCACACTATTCAACATTGTCCAAAAAAGCCACGCAATTATAAAATAAGGAGTATGAATATCAAAGAAGATAATATATTAGAAAATAAGTTTATCCAGCTAGAATAGGGATCGTGCGGATGAAACCTTGTACAATACCTAATAAAAGTCCTATTCTCTCTTCAAAATCCTCTCCTTCTTTTATATTAAATATTATTTTAAGACCTAAATATTAAAAAGCCTCTACTTTGTTAAATTCAGAAGCCTTAGCATGTTTCTTAAATGAAAAATTTGCTAAAAAACTTACCATATCTTAAATGAAGAAAACTAAATATGTTCATGTAGAAATCAAAGATGGTCGTCTATTGTCTTCTAGAGGTGTTAATCACAAAATTCTTCCCATAGAAGTAATAATTAATGGTCATAATAGCTTTGTGGTATTTAATATTATTAAATCTCCTTCTAATCTAATCATTTTAAGCTTATTATGGTTAGTAAAATACAACCCTTCAGTAGATTGGATTTCTTGTACTCTCAATTTTTCTAAAAATATAACTAAGAATGTAATTAATCAAGTAAAAAATTACAAGGCTAGTATAATTAAACTTGTGTTTGTAGGTGTAAGAACTTTCTTGAATGTTCTAAAAGAAGGATCACCTTGTGTCATTTATGCCACATCCATTTCTAATAATACAAAGATTTCAAATAGCATTCCAAGCCAACATCAAAAATTTCAACATATATTTAAAAAAAAGAATGTAGATACTCTTCCAAAATATCATCTCTATGACTACTCAATTGACCTTTAAGAAAGAGTACAACCACCATTTGAACCAATCTATAATTTATCACAAAATGAATTGGTTGAATTCAACGAATATATTAAAGAAAATCTAGCTAACACTTCATATGCCATTTCAAATCTCCAGTAAGAATTCTAATTTTATTTGTAAAGAAAAAAGATGGATCATTAAGGATATGTGTTGATTATCAAGGACTCAATGTCACAGACACAAAAATACAGACTTGAGATCTAACAAGAAGTTCAAGAAGAACTGGCAAGAACTAGATTAATCAGATGAATACAAGAACAACACCAAAGAGGTGAGCTAGAGCTCCAAGAGATGTGTTGTCGAGACTGAAGAACTCTTCAGCCTTGATTCCAATATATACTCCTATTTAGGAAGCTTTTCAAGCAACTTCTACCAACTAGGAAGCTTCTAGAAGGTTCCAGAGACTTACTTCTAGAAGGTTCTAGAAACTTATCTCTAGAAGGTTCTAAGGACTATGTCCCTAACATCTTCTACTAACTAAGAAGCTTCTAGAAGGTTCCAGAGACTTGCTTCTAGAAGGTTCTAGAAGCTTGTCTCTAGAAGGTTCTAAGGACTATGTCCCTAACATCACCCCCTCCTTTAGCTTCGAGGTCTCTGAGAAGCAATGTTATTGTCAATCAGTACCAACTGAAAAAAATGAAGATCTGTCGTATAACGTCTGCTATGAACTCCAACTGTTGTTCACGAGGTAAGTGGTTTATAGGCCCTTGAAGCCAATGGTAGTGGCCCACTCTTTCAATTTCTGACCAAGCATGAACTTCCGTGTCTTCATTGTGAAATTGTCCTGCAAATATGCCTTTTGGTTGACCATCGTAAGCAGGCTCGGACTCAAATACAATCACCAGTGATCGATTACTTGGTATCCTCCGTCGTCGTCATGGTGCAGGTGGTTCTTCATCTCGGGGTCACCTTCGTGAGCTAGTTCGTTGAGATAATCTGACTGGCATAGTATGTATCTCTTGGCTATCCATATCAGAAGACCAAACTATGGCTACTGAAAAAATTCTATTTTATCTTGGAGAAAATAACTACATCAACTACGAATTTTGGTGGTGCTCTCCCCTTTTCTTATATTCTTGGGTGAGCAAGCTTCAGAAAGAAGCTATCGTCGAACCGACTTAGGTTTATGAGGATGTTGTTGATGAAACTCTTGTACCTTTTGCGGCGCATTGGCGAGATTTTTAGCTAGCTCCCACGTTCGCTCATTAATGTCGTAGCCGCACCACTGAACAAGATACTCCAACTTGCCCCACCTTCGCTATGAACCCAGTACCTTTTCAACCTCGTATTCCTCGTGGTTCTCAATCTCAATACTAGGTGGCGGACATTACACTCTTCTAGGAAAAGACGACTCTCGATAAGGCTCCAACAGAGAAACATGAAAGACTGGATGTACCTTCATAGAAGCCGATAATTCCAGACGGTACGCCATTGGATTGATTTGCTTCTGGATGATAAATGGTCCCAATCTTTGATAGTCCAACTTATCACATGGTCGCTTGGTCTTGATATTCCATCGAAGAAGCCATGCTTTATCTCCAATTTTGAAAGTAGGTGCTTGATTCCAAAATCTATCTACAGACGCCTTGTAGGATTCTTGAGCGGATTGTAATTGAAGCTTCAACGTATTTTGAAGCTTTGATAGTTGTTTTGCAAATCCTTCAGCTGCTGGATTGTTATTTGTTGATGGACTCAATAAATCAAGCTTCGGATGATACCCATAGTTGGAAAAGAATAGTGTGTATTGAGTCGACGCATGGAGGGTGTTATTATATGTAAACTCGGCTAGCGACAGATATGTGGTCCAATTATCTTGCTGATAGTTGATGCTGCATTGTAAGTATTGTTCCAAGACTTGGTTCACCCGTTCCGTTTGGCCGTCAGTTTGAGGATGAAAAGCCGAAGAAAGCTTGATATCCACCTTAAGTATCTCAAAGAGAGATCTCCAAAACTTTGATACGAACTGGGTTCCTCGATCTGATATGATATCATCTGGTAGTCCATGATAACGATACACATTATCGAGAAAGAATCTTGCTGTAACTTCACTGGACGATGTTTTATTGCAAGGGACAAAGTGCGCCATTTTTGTAAGCCGATCTACCACGACAAAGATGCTGTCAAATGAGTTCGATGATGGCAGGTCCGTGATGAAGTCCATGGAAATTGAAGACCATGATCGACGTGGAATCGACAATGGCTGTAGGAGTCTATATGGGCGATGTCGAGGATTCTTGGATCTTGAACAGATGTCGTAGGAGAGGACAAAATCTTTCACATCCTTCCACATTTGGGGCCACCAAAAATCTCGAGAAATAAGCTCCAAGGTCTTGTTGAATCCAAAATGTCTCGCAGTTGGAAAATCGTGGCGAGATTGAAGAACTCGGAGTCGTGCTGGTCCTTTTGGGATATATAACCGCTCCTCAAAGTATAAAAGATCTCCCTCCACCTTGAACTTGTCGTCATTGGCACGCTGCTTAATATCAATGGCTACTGAATTTTCAATGGTCACGGCACGTACCTGATTCAGGAAGTCAGCATCAATTGGCAAAATAGTAGCGCAAAGCTAAAATTGCTCTGGCTTCAATAATGTCGTGCATTGTTGATCAAATGCTACTTCTCCAGCCTTTGGTACAAGATACGATCTCTTCGATAAGGCATCAGATAGGCCTTGCTGCTTTCCAGGTCGATAAGTGATAACAAAATCGAACCTAGATAGTAACATACTCCACCGAGCTTAACGTCGATTTAGAACTCGAGCCGATATAAAATACTCCAAATTCTTATGATCTGTATATACAGTCACTAGATGTGCAGCTCCTTCAAGAAAGTGACACCATTCTTGGAAAGAATCCACTATAGCAAGAAGTTCCTTATCGTGGATCTCATAAGTGATTTCAGCAGCAAAGAACTTTCGAGAATAGAATGCAACCGGATGGAGCTTCTTGTCTTCTCCCATTTATGCAAGTACAGCTCCTAAAGCAAAATCCAAAGCATCAGTTTCTAAATAAAAGGCCTTTGTAAAGTCTGGATGTACCAAGTTTGGAGCTGTAGTAAATGCGGTCTTCAGGCCTTGAAACGCCTTCTCTGCTAGAGGTCCCCATTCCAGCTTATCCCTGCATGTCAACCGAGTGAGAGGAGTAGCAACTTGAGAGTAATTTTTGATAAAGATTCGATAGAAGTTAGCAAAACGAAGAAAATATTGTACGTCTCTAACCGTCTTCAGAACCTCCCAAGACACGATTGCTTCCACCTTCTTGGGGTCCATCTTCAAGCCTTCCGTAGTCGCAACAAATTCCAAAAACTCCATCTCTATTTAGTGAAATAAACACTTCTCCAACTTGGCATATAGTCCTCGCTCACGTAGTTTCTCCAAGACCAAACGAACGTGTTTTTCATGCTCTTCTTCATTTTTGGAGAATATCAAAATATCATCCAAATAGATGATAACAAAATCATCAAGGTGCTCTCGAAAAATGTCATTCATCATATTTTGAAAGACCGTTGGAGCATTGATAAGACCAAAGGGCATGATATTATACTCAAAATGGCCATACCTTGTACGAAACGCTGTCTTCCACTTATTTCCTTCCTTGATTCGTACGAGGTTGTAAGCTCCCCTTAGATCAATTTTTGTAAAGATCCTTGCACGTCCAAGTTGTTCTAAAAGACCAAAAATCAAGGATAATGGATAACGATTCTTTTTTATTATCTTGTTGAGGCCTCGATAGTCCACTCACATCCGTAATGAGCCATCTTTCTTTTTCACAAATAAGATGGGTGCTCCAGTTGACGATTTTGAATGACGGATGAAGTTCTTGGCTAGATTCTCGTCGATGTACTTCCGCAACTCCGCCAATTCCGTCTGCGATAGATTGTAGATTGGACCAAAAGGCGGTTGTGCTCCTTCCTACAAGTCTATGGCGAAATCATATGGTCTGTGTTCCAGTAGCATGTCGGCATTTTTCTTCTGAAATACGTCTTTAAAATCCTTATATTGCTCCGGTATACTTGCTGTCGAGATCTTCACCTCGGTAGTTGGAGTCGCATAAATGAGAAACGGTGTGCCTTCTTTGGACGATCTTATAAAAGCTCTTGCTCCAATAAATAAGGATTTCTATATTCGGGGTTTTCTATTAGGCTTGCTTTTGGGTGGTTTTGTGGGAAAGGTTATCTTTTGCAACTTCCAATCTATGGATGGGTTATGCTTTTCCAACCAAGAAAGACCAAGAATAATAGGATTTGATGGAGTTCTAATAATATTGAAAATAATATGACTATTATGGCCCTTAAACATCACTTCTATAGGTTCTGATTCATGGGTGACACTATCAGACAATAAAGGTCGTCCATCTATGACCTCAACGTGAATAGGTTTGGATTTTTGTACTAAAGGGATCTTATGACGCTTCGCAACTTCTTCGTCTAAGAAACAAGCAGATGCTCTTGAATCTAATAATGCTAAAGTTCTCAGTTTCTGAAGGCCAATAAGCAAAGGGATTGTAAAACAAAGGGTAGGTTGAGCGGAAAGAAAGGAACTTGGTTGTTGTTGCGATATTTCACTGTCCAACCGCACGGTTCCTATTGTGGCTGGGCATCCTCGTTTTCCTGAATAAACATGCCCCTAGTCTTGATAATACATCGATTTTGCTTCTTGGGACAGTTTCCAACTTTGTGGCCTTCTTCACCGCAATACAAGCATAGACCTTCTTCCATACGCCGCTTTTTTTCTTCTAGAGTAAGAGATTTGACACGTACCGCATCAATTTGCATGTCTTCTACCTCTGAATGTGAATTCATGCTGCTTGCCGACATAGTTGGGATGTGACGAACCGTATGTTGTCTTGAACGTTGGTCTTCGCGACGTTGGAATAGGCGGTTATCGCACTTCACAGCTTGGCTAATAGCTTTGTTGAGCGTTTGCGGATGAGGAAGAGTTAACAGCAAATCTTTCACATCGTCCCTTAAACCCCAATAGAATTGACTCATCAATGCTTCTTCGTCCCAATTGATGTCGCATGCTAATTGCCTGAAGTCCGATGCATAGATTGATGTAGAACGCATCCCTTGTCGTAGTGACCGGATCTTTGTTGTAGCCCATCGAACCTTGTCGTGTTCACCAAATGCTTCCGCAAACGCTTCCAAAAAGGTTTCAAAGTTTTTTAGTATGGACGATCGTTTCACAAACAAAGGAGCAAACCATGATAGAGCTTGTCTTGTAAGTTAGGTTCCAATAAGCCCAACACGTGACTCCTCCGTTGGATAGCGTTCGGGCTGTAAAACTGTTATCAACCTGATTTAGTTGGTGAATCCTCAAAACTTGGAACGCGTAACATCGAACTTGTCCGGAAGGCTAACTTGGGGCTCCTTATGTTGTAGAACCAGTGGTGCTTGTCGAACCTGAGGCAAAGTTGCTTCTCCAAGTACAGAAATTTGAGGTTGGTGCAACTTAGATTATGCCATCCCAGATGCTCCATCATTATGAAGCCTTGCCATAACTCCTTCAATCTCTGCAGTTCTTTGCGATAACATAGCGAGGGCATTCATGATAGCATCTAACTTGGACTCTGAACTTTTCGTCATACTAATGTTTTGGCTCCCGGCCATTCTAAGAGAAGGACAGAAATGACTCTACAAGAAGACAATATTGGTTTAGAGGAGGGTACTCCGCAACCTCTAAAATGCCTTAAAAGCTTCAAGAAAAGGGATAATCCACTCTTTTCAAGAAGAATAAGACTCCAATATTGTAACAAAAGAAGTATCAATTTAGAGGAGGATAATCCGCAACCTCTAAAATGCTAGTACACTTCCAAGCAGAGGGGTAATCCACACTCTAACAAAGAAGAAACTAGCTTTGATATCTGAGGTGAGTGAAGTCTCGACAAACTATCACGGACACAGAAATACAGACTTGAGATCTAACAAGAAGTTCAAGAAGAACTGGCAAGAACTAGATTAATCAGATGAATACAAGAACAACACCAGAGAGGTGAGCTAGAGCTCCAAGAGATGTATTGTCGAGACTGAAGAACTCTTTAGCCTTGATTCCAATATATACTCCTATTTAGGAAGCTTTTCAAGCAACTTCTACTAACTAGGAAGCTTCTAGAAGGTTCCAGAGACTTACTTCTAGAAGGTTCTAGAAACTTATCTCTAGAAGGTTCTAAAAACTTATCTCTAGAAGGTTCTAAGGACTATGTCCCTAACATCTTCTACTAACTAAGAAGCTTCTAGAAGGTTCCAGAGACTTGCTTCTAGAAGGTTCTAGAAGCTTGTCTCTAGAAGGTTCTAGAAACTTGTTTCTACAAGGTTCTAAGGACTATATCCTTAACACTCAATAAGATTACTATCAAGAAGAGATATCCACTACCTTTAATATTTGGACTTTTTGATCAGTTGAATTAAGCTAAAATCAATAAAAAAAAAAATAGATCTACAAGGAGTATACATTCTAGTATGCATCAAAGAAAGAGATAAATAGAAGAATGCATTTTAAACCAAGTACAAATATTATGAATATAATGTCATGCCTTTTAGACTTACAAATGCACCAACAGCTTATGAATGATGTTTTTGAAGAATTTTTGGATGATTTTGTGGTCTATTATTTAGACATATCTATATTATTTAATATTAATATATTCTAAAAATAAAAATATAATATAAATTTTATATTTATTATATATCACAAAAATTAAGAGATGTGGGATTCTATATTAAGATAGAAAAGTGTATATTCTATACTACTCAAGTTGATTTCTTAGATTACGTTATTTCAAATAATAGACTTATGATAGATCTTAAGAAAGTTCAAATTATTATAGATTGGAAGATTTCAAAAATGGTATGAGATGTCCAATGTTTTTTAGGATTTGCCAACTACTATTAGATTTTCATTAAGGACTTTTTTCAAGTTGCAGCTCTACTTACATATTTGACTTGTAAAGGCAAACTTCAATGGAATCAAGAAACAGAAGCAACATTTGAAGCTTTAAAGATAACCTTTCTTTCTACACCAATCTTGTATTGTGTTGACTTCTTCAAGACATTCTTTATGAAAATAAACACATCAGACTTTGCTTTGGATGCTATATTATCACAAATGGGAATAGATGATAAAATTCACCTAGTAGCTTTTCATTCATAGAAATTTTTAGCAGTCAAGATTAATTATAAGATATACGATAAAGAATTTTTTGTAATTGTGGCTTCTTTTCAAAAATGGCATCATTATCTAGAAGGCACATCCAATCTAGTCACTATATATACGGATCACAAAAACTTCAAGTATTTCATGTCAACACGTATTTTGAATTGTTACCAGGCTTGTTAGAATATGTCTACGTCAATATTCAAGTTCAATATGACATATCGGCCAAAAAAACAACAAGGTTTGTTTGATGCCCTTTTTAGATGTTTTTATCTTACACCTAAAGAAAGAGATGCACCTTTTGATCAACAAAGGATAATTTTATTTAAGCCAAAATAATTTCATCTTTGAATAGTAAAATCAATATTAACTATTGATTCAACTTATCTCAAACAAATTCAAATAAATATGTCTTTTGATCTTCTTATTCATGATATCAAGGATATTTCTTCTAAGTCTTGTGATACTTTAAAGTTTTAATTCAAGAATAACTTACTTTATTTTCAAAGATGTCTATATGTTCCAAAAAGAGAAGCACGTTTACGTATTTTTTAAGCACATCACAACTTTTTAGCGACAAGATATTTTTGATACAATAAGACTTTGGAGCTAATATCGAGAGATTTTTGGTGGCCGCAAATGTAGAAGGCTATAAAAGACTTTGTTCAATCATATGACATTTGTTCAAAGTCAAAAACTCCTAGTTATCAATCTTATAAACTTCTTTAACCATTACCTATTCTTGAACAACTATGGTCTTCTATTTCTATAGATTTTAGTACAAATCTTCTAATCTTAGGCTTGTATAATTCTATATTTGTGATAATAGATCATTTTATAAAATTCGCACATTTTGTACCATACACAAAATCTATCACAAGTGAAGAAACTACCAAGCTTTTTTTTAACAATATCTATCGGTATCATGGATTACCGAAAGATATTATATTGGATAAAGGGACTCAATTTGTATTAAGATTTTAGAAAACTCTTTTTAAGATTTTAAAGATAGACTTAAAGATTTTTTTGGCCTTTCATCCTCAAATTGATGGACAAACAGAGTGCATAAACTAACTTTTGAAGCAATACTCAAGGTTTGCCATGAATTATCAATAAGATGATTAAAGAACCTTCTTGTAATTACTAGAGTTTGCTTATAATAATACAATGCATTCTTCTATGCAACAAACATCTTTCTTTGCCAATTATGATTAACACCCATGACTTGATATTGAAAAAAATAACCACAATTCAATGTAGGTGACAAAGTATGATTACTTCATCGTAATATTAAGTCTATTTGTTCTTGTGATAAGTTAGACTATTGCAGGCTTGTATCTTTTTTTATTTGTGGATAAATTAATTTAGTTGTTTGTCGATTATATCTATTGGAGTCAATGAAGATCCATCATGTCTTCCAAGTGTCTCTTCTTAAACCATACAAGACCATAAACATACTATGAAGAAGATTAATTCCACATCCTCCTATAGAAGTGGATAATAATAAAGAGTTTGAAGTAGAAGAAGTTTTTGATTCAAAGTGGCATCAAAATAAATTAGAATATCTTGTCCATTAGCACAGGTATGATATTAGTGAACACATAAGGGAGTTAATAAAAAATCTTGCAAATGCAACATAGATGATGGAAGCTTTTTATCAACAATATCCATCAAAACTAAGATGAAGGATAATAAACCTCTACTATAAGTGAATTACAAATTAAGAAAGATTGCATTCTACTTCCCATCTTTGTTTGTAGTTTTTATATAATTGTGGCATCAAAGAGATAGAGAACCAACAATCGATGGACTCAACTCAAGAACCATCATTTCCTGACTTACTAGATGAAACATTACAATTAATACAACCTTTAGCATGACGTAATAGGGATGAAGGCCTTCAAAAATGATGTATTCTTCTTTGAATAGTTGGCGAGATATAATGTGTTTTATATCACAACCTAGGAAAAGACTCTAAATATATGGTGATTTTATTAGAGGTAAGCACAACTCCTGATGGTATTGTAAATGTTTTGTTTGAAAGAAGTTATGAAGGTTTTAACAATGATCAAATCATAGAGTGTTCTTCTTGCCTTGAAATAGGACATTATCAATGGCTAAGAAGATCTATGAACTACTGTTGAAGGAAACAAAGATCAGAGTATGTGGCAATACAATTCACTACATCATAAACTTCTTCAATATATGATCACCGTTCTTTGTGGAACTTGTTCCTAGAAGGGGGGATAATATCATGGATATATACCTACTATAATCATTAACTAAGTAGGTAGAATTAGGTAAAAGTAGATTAATTTTATAATACCTTCTAGAAAAACTTCTTAGAAGCTTCTTAGATGTTGTTTTGACTTTACATATGTTTGTAGTTGATTTGTAGGTTAGAAACTTAGTCAAAAAGCTATCTATGTGCCACATGTATTAATACCTTACAAAACAAGTTAATTATGTGGCAACTATATAGAAAACTTGCTTTATAAATTAAGATATGTGTCATGCAAAATCAACACGTTTTTGGAGATCTTATAAAATATTGCCACATAGATTTTAGACAGATAGCATATATAGAGACAAGAGTAAAGCCATCTTCACACTTGTCAAGTCCTTTCTTGCTTGTAGTTTAGCATCAAGATTTCTAGTTTCCTTATCTTTTGGCAATAGCCATTCTTGTTTTTTTTTAATATACATACTTTTTTATTTCTATTTTTTTATACTTGTTTCATTACTTTTATTAAGTTCATGTTCCTAAAATTTTAATAGCCTTGAATTATTGATATACACAATCTAGTGCTCTTTATTCATTTTTTATATGTAAGAAGCACCAAAAGCCAAAAAAAACTTTAGAAGATGGAAATTTTTGTTGTCATCCAAGTGAAATAGTATAGTCTGGATTTTAAGCTTAAGATGTATATATGATCATTATTGTCTTCATTGAGGATAGTGTATGGTCCCTTCAATTGTTTGACTACTGGACTTGGTTCATATAAAAGCTTCACAATGTAACTACTTGTGAGATCTAGAGGTAGCAACTAGTAGCCAACCAAAATCCAATGACATGCTGAGAATTAGTTTTAAGAGGTTCAATTGTGCAATTAAATCTATAGTAAGAATTTGAGAGTTTTTTGAGATGTTATCTACATGCATGTTTACTAGTCAAGTATTCAAATACTATTTGAAGAAAGAAATTTTTAAATGTTTAGAATCTATGAGGCAAAATTTGCAAAGCAAAATATCAAAAAGTCAAGCCAAGATGTAACCACAAGTAACATCATAAAGGCACAAAATTTGGGCCTTGTATGAAAACAAAAAAAGTAAAAAAAATCCATGGGATTTTTTGTATCTTTGTCAAATTGGTGTTACTTTATTATATTTGAGGATACATTTTCTATTATCAAAAATACTAGAAGTATATTTGTTAATAATTTAATATGTTAAATTGAATTATTGTAATATATTAAAAAATAATATAATCTCAATAGATGCATGCTCAAATATAAAAATGCTCGAATGAATAAACACAAATAAACAAACATTTCTTACATTAATAAAGAAGATAATTTACTTTGAAAAACCTTGAATTTTTTTAAAATCAATATGCTATATTAATTTTTTTATAATTTAAAGATTTCTAAGAATTTTGTAGTAATATAAGTTTATAATAGATAATTGTAGAAATAAAATAATATAATATGATATTTATTTATTCCATAAATTTATATTTAAAATATTTTAATTTTAAAAAATAAAATAATAAATTTAAAAAGATTAAACCATTTTAAAAATTTTAATATTTTAAATTTTATTATTAAAAGATATGAGATAAGATTTATGAATCAAATGTTAAGAACTGTAACTGTAACATATTTTACTATATAAGTAATTTTAAATATTAAATAATATATAATTATAAAAATATATATTCTATAATTTTATATAGAATTTATTAGAAGTATAATATAAATATAAATTAAATATATTTATTTATATATTTTAAAATTTTAAAAATATAAATTTAATCTATATAAATATTGAAAATATAAAATTATTAATAAAAATATCTTTGTAAAATTAAATAATATAATATAATATAGTTTTCATAAAAAAATATAAAAAAAATATTTCTTTTATTCACTATCTATTATAATATTTACATGTTTAAATATTATTATTTATTTTAAATAATTATTATTCAAAAAAAACTAATTTAAGTTTTATACATTAATATTTTTAAAAAATAAAAATAAAAACTGAAATATTTTTTAAAATATATTCATTCAAATTGGATTTTTTTTTGGAAAAATAATTAAATTATATCTTAATATTCAATATATGATTAATAAATATTATAAAAATTGATGTGGATCTTGATAAATTTTGATGATAAGAGAATTGAATAATTACTATCTTTAATAAATTGATTATGTGCTTAATCAAGCACATAACTAAGTAGACTTATGGGCTAGATGTCACTTTGAATATGAAATATATAGATGAATAATTTAATACAACTAATTTATACTATGCCATAGAAATTAGTCAAGTACAAAAACTACTTGCTTTGTTAATTTGTTTGAAGGTAGATTTGGAAAAATAATAAGAGATTCATCAAATAAATTTTTTAAAAAAAAAATTATAAAATAGGCAGGACAAAATATTGTCAATTAATTAATCAACTATAAGATTTGTAGAAGAAGAACAAAAGCAAGGAATTGAATGTGCTTGTATTGACAATCATTGACATCCTAGATATTGTTGTTACAAATATATATAATTATTTAGATAAGAAGTACTAGTTAAAAGGTAAATAGGGATATTTTTTATAATATCTTGTGGAACAGCTTCTTAAAAGCTTCATAGATGCAAATTTGACATTACACGTATTTGTAGTTGATTGGTAGGTTGGAAACTTGGCTACCAAGTTATATTGGTAAAATTGTAGTATAAGTTGTATAATTTTTATAAATTGTACATGTTAATAACTTGTCATATAAGTTGGCCATGTGGTGTATATGTAAGAAACTTGTCTTGCAATTTAGACACATATCTTGCAAATTAGACATGCGTCGGAAGTCCTATAGAATGTTACTTCATAGCTCTTGATTAGATAGTATATATGGAAGCAAGAATAAAACCTTCTTTACTCTTGTCAATTTTTCTTTTGTTCTTAGTCTAATTTTAATAGTCTTTAGTCTTCTTCTCTTTTGGAATAGCCAATATAGTTCTAATATTATATTATTTTTGAATAAATTTCTATTCTTTTCTAGTGTTACAAAAATATATTGAAGACTTTATTATTTGTAATTCATGTCCTTTACAATGGCCCAAAAAATGATGTATTTCATCAATTGGTGTACATAAAAAATCAAACAATAGATATAGACAATGCACATAAAAAATAAATAAATAAATAAATAAATAAAAACAACAATGTTGAAATGTTCAAGCTTGAGTACAACACCTAACTACAATATTTTAGTTGTTTTAGATCACTACACTTACTCTTAAAAATCATCAATTATAAAAAATAATCTACCAAGTCAAGAACTAAACTTGAAACTCAACCAAAAAGATCATGGTCATCTTTTTTTCTATCAGTAATAATATATATTAAGGAAAAAATATACTATAGTTATAATAAAAATAACAAAATTATCAAAAAATTAAAAATTTATTATATTTAGCTTAATAAAGAAAGATGATCTTAGATTGAATTATTAAAAATTGTTCATTAAGAAACTAATTCCTAGCAATGGATTTGTAGTTAAAGATATAAGTCTTATGGTGGTTAAATCTTCTAAGAGCCTCTTATTGCAGACTTCTAATCATGTTTCAAAGTTGTCAAAACATCATAGTTAAAGATTATAGGAGATAAAAGATATTTCATGAGCCATTGTATTTTCTTAATTGAAAATCCTAATAGATTTGGTGGCTCATCTACTAACTTTTAGAGATGAGACAAAAAAAAACTTGTATGCCTATTTTTTAGGCACTTTTCAATCTAAGTTTTAACATAAAGATGATATATAACTTAAGGTCTAATCTAATTCAATTTAATTGCAAGCAAGTATGCAAAGTAGAAATAAGGCCTCTAACTTCTCTTCTTTAAACAAGAATCATAATAGAAATCTATCAAATTCTTGAAGGCCAAACAATCCTAATATGCCAAAGGTTTATTGGCCTTGGATTTAGGACAATATCTAATGCAAGTTAGATTTGTTAATGCAATATTCATAGCTAGGGATATTATTGAGTTTGCTAAGGCAAAAGCTATACCTAAAGTAAATATGGAATCTATTTATGCATGATTTGAAATCCAAGTTAATATCTCATATAAAACTTGAAACATCTTTCTTCCTTTGTCTCTCTTCTTCTCTTTTAATGAACTTTGTAGTTTTGTTGCATACATATAAGCTTGGATAGATCTAAGGTCACACCTTCCAATTAATTTCATATAGAGTAGTATTTATAATGAAGCTCAACTAATGTCACAATATGGATTTCTTTGAAATTGGATATATATGGCTAAATTGAACACACTTTCTATTGCTATAAGAAATAAGAAGACTAAAAAAAATATAATTCAAGTAAACAAGATCTTTTACCTCTAAAATCAAATCAAGGATGATAAATTAATATTTTTTATAGATTATCAAGAAAGATATTATTTAAACCTAATGGTATTAAGAAAATGGAAAAAAATAAGGTATTTAATCCAATTAAGATGTAAATTGATTTTTTTCACTTTTTTTAATACATCATTAGTAATGAATATATTTTTATGATTAATTATATATTAAATAAAGATAGACTCTTACTTTACATATTTTGAGGATATGTTTTTTTTGTATAAAAAAAATGATCAAACAAAGCAAGGTAAGTAGAAACCTATCACCTTATTAAATATATTTTACAAAATTAATAGTAAAGTAATTTAAAGACAACTTCGATTAATTTTCAAAAAGGTCATTTTTTTTTACTAAAAAGCTTATTTTTCCTTGAGATTCATCTTAAATAATGCATATATTTTTCAAATAACTAAAAATTAGGCCAAGAATTCAAAATAACTATTTTTTTCTTTAAAATTAATTTTTTAAAGTCTAAAATAAGGACATGTGGTATTTTATATTTAAAATTCTAAAATCACTAGGTTTTGATTATTTTTTTCTATATAATTAATATTAGTCTATATGCAGTAAGCACAACAATTTATATTAATGTGACATTTACAAACTAAATTTTTATTAAAAACAATGTAAGGCAAGGTTGTCTTTTAGCACCTTATTTATTAATCTTGGTTAATGAAGTTTTTAGTATTGTTCTTCAACATATTGTTTAATAATACTATCTACAAGGTATTTTTATTTTTTGAAGTTCTCATCAATAATTCATTAGTCAATATGCCAATGATTCTACAATCCCAATTCATAGAAAAGAATAAAATGTGCTCTATTTGGTAAACATCATTAAATAATTCAACATAGCATCATATTTGGAAATAAATTGATCCAAATCTATTGAATATCAAAAAATTTAAAAATAGATAGTTTGGCTTGATTAAATTAATTTAGTTAAAAATGGACATTAAACACCAAAATTAATAAGCTCATTGGAACTTCCTTTCGTATTTTTTAAAAAACACAAGATATTGATCATTTTTTCTCTATAGAATATTTTATAAATTAGATTATTAGTGTTTTATTAAAATTAATATAATAGGTGAAACTATCATTGTAATTAACATTCAATTCTCTTTGTTTTATTTCTTTCTAGTTATTTGGAATAGCTTTGTAAAGGCTATTTTAAAAATTAAAGTAATGGTCAAAAATTTTGTGTAGCAAAATAATACTTCTTTAATTTGATTCGGAGTTGTATCAAAGATCTATTTTGGAACTTGTGATGAAGGTGGCCTTAGAATTATTGATCCAAAAGATGCTACTAAAGTTTTCTTATTCAAATGGATGTTAGTGGCAATTTAGCCAAGCCAAGCAAATATTTAACAATTTTGTAGATATCAAATGATGAATGCTGAATCAACAATTTATAGCAACTAAGTTCTGAATTTAATATAATTATCTCAAATCATATATAGAGCATTGGTTCCAAACTGTAGAATAAATTGAAATATTTTAATCATAAATAAATAATTTTTTTTGGATTAATAATTAAAAAAAAAAAAAAAAAAAAAAAAAAAAAAAATCTACAACATGAATCTTGTTTAAGAGATAGAATAATTCTTGAATAGCTAATCAAATATTTGGTTCTAAATATAACAAAATAATTAAATAAAACTCTAGAATTTCTTACTATACTACAATCATATACCAAAGTGTAGATGAACTCGCTTTAATAATTATCTCATCTTTTTAGTATACTTAGTTTTATCTCTAAATATAAAAATTAGATAGTTTGTTGTTACTTTTTTTCATCCCATTAACAAATTAGATATATTTTATTTTTGTACCAAAGACAAATAAATAAATAAAAGTAAAATTGGTAAATAAACAGATGACTAAATAATTGCATAATAAATGTATAATCTTTTAGATAGGTGCATGCTCACTAACACCATCATCTATAATAATACATATAAGTATATATATATATATATATATATACTTACATAAATAAGAAAAAAAAAACAAAATTCAATAAGAATACTAAAATAAAATTTAAAATTCAACTTATGTCAATAGACTATAAGTAATAAAAAAAACTTTCTTTAGCTAATATCTAACATATATTAATACCTTATTTTTATAATACGACATTAAAATTGTTATGATTTTTATGATAATAAAACCCTAACCATAAAAAAAAATAATACATCTAATAGAAAATTTTCAAACAATCCATATATTTACTAAATCAACCCATCTTTTTATAGAGAACAAAGGAGAATGAGAGGAATTGGAATGAGAGTTGGAAATAAGAAGAGAAAGAGGGAAAGAGTGGGAAAAAAAGAGGAGGTAGAAGGGGATTTAGATGAAAAAGGCTAGGAATAAAAGAAGCAAGGATTAAAAACGAGAAAAATTAAAATAAAGGCCGTGATTGTAATGATAGTTTTTGGAAATGATTCATTTTTCTGATGATTACAATAGGGTGGGTAAATTTAGTAAATAGGTGGACTTTAACATTTTTCTATGTAATTATATTGCTATAGTACTTGGTTAATAATTTGGCCACATATAAAAAATATAGCTAATATATTATTGAATAAAATCATAATACAATTTACAACTATTACGTACATTTTTAACTACCATATATATATTTTTAAAGCATTCTTTATTCATTCCCACATTCAAAACCAAGTGTGGAAGAAAACTCAAAATTTCTACATGTTGAAAAGTTAATGCTTATCATGATTCTGATTTGTATACCAATATAAATCACGATAAGAAAGGCTTAGGCAATAAACCTCTGTAGCATTCCAGCTCAAAATGCCTTTCATTCTTGTTGGCCCCACCACCTCAGAACGGGAATCCATAATCGAAAATGAGCCGTTCCACTAAAAATGTTTTGCAAGGAAACAATCGGCATGTCAACGAGCGAACCTGAAAACTGAAAGTTGGAATCAGACCATACGGCTCAAAACAATGAAACCTGAAATAATAATCACAGAACGAAGAAAGGAGGTTGAAGAATCTATCAGCATGAAGAGGTTTGTACAGAAATTTGCTGCTGGGAACAGGACAATAACAGGGACCTACCATTAGGACGATCCACCATGCAGCAAGTCTAATCCTTTCTAGCTCGTGAGACTCTGATGTTTGTCTGCAGTTGTGCCACTCTTGCCTCTATGCAGCAGGGCTGTCCCTTCATTCTCAGATCGCAATCATCAGCATCTGAGAAACCATTGAAGGAAACAACTTGTACACGGAAAGTTGATCAAATTTTACTCTGTAGATGCTTAGCAAGTAGAAGTTAAGACAAGTTATGACAGTACTCGCGCTGAGGCATTTTCTTCTGACTGGTAGGTATTTGATGAACACAAGTAATCGACTCTGCCTAATTCATATTGCTAAGCTGAAATGTGTTGCGCAAATATCAGCAAGACCCCAGGCGCTAGCAAATTCCCAAATCGAAAAAGATTGCAATCAGGATTGACCAGACGGACAAGGCTGGGCATTTCCTTGAATGATAAGTCTCCCCCTAAGAGCTAAATACGCATCTTTTTAATCTGAAGTAGGTATGATTGAGATAATTTTGAGTGGAAAAAAGAACTCACATAAGGTGATAACTTTGGTTGAGCAATGTTCAGGCAATCAATGGGCTCCGAACAAAAGTCCATGTGCAACTCTAACCATATTCTTCATAATCTTGTGTCTGAACTCTTAGACAGTCCATATTCTAGCGAAATCAGGAACCAGGAAGGGCTCCATGCGTGGTGTTTCCTAATAATCGAGGCCGAGACGTGACATACCACATTGCCACCCAAAATAGAGTGTGGTGTCAATAATCTGGCACAGACTACTCGCGCCATGAATGCGCTGGTTGACAAACAACCAATCAACGCGCCATGCGGTTCAACCAACAATGAACTACCGAAGTCTTCAACAAAATGTCACCTCACTTCAAAGGCGTTGTGGGCGTTGCTCCCAGAGATGGCACATCAGTCTCCCCTGATTGAGCCGCTGAGTCATCGATGTTGTTGGTCTCCAACAACGGAGAAGTTTCTGAGGACGGTACTTGAGTCTCAGAAGGCGCTGCAGGGGGTTGAGCTTGCCCTTCAACAACGGGGACATAACGTCCTTCCAAGAACCCCTGTTCATTGAGAACACTCACAAATCGATATTTCACCTGTGATGCCCACTCTTTCAGTGTTAGATGGAATCGTACAACATTCAAAAATAGTCCAACATTTCTTCTGCTACTTACAGAAAGCAAGCACAGGCATTGAGTTAAAATCTTTGATTGAGAATATAGCTTAACATGTAACAGCCAGGAGCAGTGACAATTTGCTTCAAAATATTTCGGCTAGCTGACCTCTTTCTTTGCCTGGGTTTGACCCAAAACTGCAGCAGAAATGGCGGACAATTTTCCTTCCAAAAGCTTGCCCTTCAAGTCCTTTTGCACCAGAGGAGTAAACTGAGCATCAAGCGACCGAGCGGCACCCAACCATAGAAGTACAATGAGCAACAGAATGGCCCCCAAGTAGGGAGTTGAGGACGCTAGAGACCCGAACCCCAGAATGAGGAACTGTTGAATGAGAGCACCTCCCGACTTCCCAAGCGGGTTGCAAACCACATCGATAGCTGCCTTGCCTTTTAGCTGCACGGACGGGAAAATTCAGGTTATACAACTACTGCGATTGCACATTTCAGATAAACCTAGGACTTTCTTCCAAGTTCAGAGCTTCACAGCACTTTAATAATAACTTATTTTAACGTGGTCTTACCTTTGTCTCCTCATCCAAGGGAATGTACGCCATCTCCTTGCAAGGGTCGAAAAGACTGTACTTAGCACTTTTGCTGAAAATGTTTTGAAGAGCTCCCACGTAAACTGCAGCAAGCAAGGGTGTCATCCCAAGGCCAGCAAGCATTGGCGTCAATGGGGTACTGAAAAGTACCAGACCGAAGAAGGCCACTCCAGTCACAAGCAAGACCGTTGGTGTAATAGCTGCTGCTACCCCCCACCCATACTTCCTAAAGATGTAACGACTCAGCAACATCATGATAAATGTGGCTACTCCGGTGTACGTTGAAAAGTCTCCCATGAAAGAGGAATAGTCGTTAGGGCTGGGAAACTGCAACCATGAACAAAAACATTAATTCATGGCAATATGGGCAAACAGGCTCTCGGAGAATACTCACATTAGGAAACATTTCAGGGGAACACAGAGTAACAAAACTCGCAAAGAATCAATACCTGTGCTTTGAGCTTAGATTTCCATGTAACCTCCACCAAGTTGATACTAATACCGTAGGCAACCACTAACGTAGCAAGATCGCGGATGTAACGTGAGGTCAACAAAAACTTCGCGCTTTCAACCATTCCCATCTTCGGCTTTGACTTCTGAGAATTCAGGTCAGGACACAAATATATTAGGAATATGCAGCAAAACATTTATCTCTAGACCAACTCGGGCAAGATCCATGCGAAGAATTTACTTGAAGAACACTCTCACATAGATGCTAAGCAATGCTGTAAACGAAATGAATTCAAAGTACAAAAATAACGGCGAGAACTCAATGGTATTCGTCTCACTACAGTACCGTTTCTACAGAAGCTAATGCCACTTGAGATGATAAATACATTGTTTAATTTTAAAAAGTAAATATATCTGCAAAGAACCCCATCGCAGCATCTTTTCACAGCTCGAGAACTTAACATACTGAACCCGCAAAATCGTCACAAAATTGGGATTGTAGAATACATCTCCACTACAGACCAGAAAACAAACCTACCTTTTTGCGAGCTTCGACCTTCGGTAGTGAAGGATCATTCACAACATATTTATTGGTCCACCAATAGATACCCACGATAACCAAACCGAGAATGACGACCAGTCCCATCATTCCCTTCAATGAATAACCCCACCCGTCCACACCAGGCGGCAACTTGGTTCGAAGCTGTGAGAAGTACTTCACCGTTCTTCCAGAGAAGACAAGAGCTACGTTCGCGCCCAACCCAAACAAGGGATAGAATTGCTTGGCTTCATCTACTGTCGTGATCTGCCACGTACAGAAAATCATTAAATTCAGATGTATAACATCGGCGACACCAAATTATGTCTAATGAAAACAGTTAAAAAAAACTATGATTTGTCGAAAACTGCACATCACCGTGAACACTGTTGAAATATAGCATTTAAGCATGGCATGGGAAGAGGAAGAGGATACAGTCAATCCGACGCACACAGGTATACATGGCATGTGGGAGAGTAAAAAACAAGAGAAGAGGTGGGGAAGATAGGCACCTGGTTCGCAAAACCCCAGAAAAGCACAGATACCACCACGCTACCCCACAGCTCTGCCATGACGTAAAAGAGACAAAACGTCCAATTCCGGATGATCGCAATGGGACCCAGGAACCGAGTGCCGAATTTGGCCAAAGCCCAGTCTGCGAAAGCCGTTGGGTGCAAAATATCCACAATCGGGTACATGAAGAAGGCAAATGCACCAAAGAAGGCGATGAAAGGGAAGATACACGAATAGAACAAGTTCTCCTTGGAGAGAACATTCGACAGCTTCGTGTAGATAACCATAAATCCGATAGCCATGGGAAGATTCACCCACGTCTTCAAGAAAGGGATAATCTCAGCACTGCTTCCTTTCGCAGTCACCACCAGCACATCCTTCGTGTCTCGCAAAATGGTGTAATTGAAGAGGATGCAGAAGAACATCAACCCCAACGGAATCACTTTCTTAAATGTGGTTGCCTCAATTCCGAGGATCTTATTCGCCGGTTGACTCGGCAGCGCCGCGCCTCCCGCAGCCGCTTGTGCGCGTACGGGCAGACGCACGCCAGACCCCAACCCCAGCGGCCCTTGTTCACCCTTCACACCCACTTCCTCACGCCTTCTCCTCAATCCCACAGCAGGGAACAACCGAGGCATTCCCAAACCCGCCATCTCATGCAACATTCCGCTCCGGCGAGTCTCCACGGAGCTCAGCCCGCTCACACCCCCTTGAGATCGCAACGCACCCATCCCCGCCATGGCCGTCGCACACGCAGACGAGGACGACGTACTCGCCCTCAACCCGCTCACCCTCACATTGCTCCTGCCATACCACGCGAGCGTGGTGGCCGTCGAGGCAGCGTACAAACTCTGCATATCTCTTCTTCTTCTTCTTCTTCTTCCTCCTCCTCCTCCTCCTCCTCCTCTCCTTCCCAAATCGCTGCAAATTCCAGCAAAATTCCTCCCCAAATGAGCAGCCTCTCCCGATCCCTGAGGGTTTCTTCAACGACCCAAGAAACAACCTCCAAGATGACAATCACCCCAGGGCAACATCCAGCGAGGCTATCGAGGAAGATTGATGGGCAGCTCTTGCGAGCTACAGCCGAGGCTCCCGCACACTCAATGCCATCACATTCCCTTTGTCCGCCGTCTCTTATTCCTGTGCTTTGCTGCTGCCAGTCGTCCTCTCCGACCCTCCCCGTCGTCGTCTCCTTCGACTCTCCCACTCCTGATTCCCAGACCTCCTTTTGGTACTTTTAGAACTTTTCCCCACTGGATTCCGAACCGAGTAATCACCGCACTCATCGACGGTGGCAAGGAACCTCCAGCGGCGAATTCGCCGCTTCGGTGGAACCATTCCCTAACCCTGTTGATCCTCTTCAGGGGCAGATCTTTCGTTGCACGGGGCCTGCGTCCAAAAGGCGACCTACCTTCGCAAAAAGTAAGTAGTATATGAGAAAAAAAGTATGTCGTTCATCCTTGGGCTTTGTCCCACATCGCTGCCGTTGGATGAGAAGACACCTTATCCGATGGTGGGGGATGAAACAAGAGCTTCATGCTTACATTCGCATCAAATTTGGATGAAAAAGGATTGTGTCGCTTGCTTGACAAAACGGAATGTGTGCTTCAGAATTTTGGTCATGTGATTGGCTTTTATATTTTTTTTTTTTCCAAAACAATCCTTTAGTGGCGGGTGCTAACGGTGGATCCTACAGCACAAGAATGCTCTGCAGTTGGAGTAAAGTTCAAGGATCGGTCCTTTCAAAGGGCGATTTAGAATGAACACGCCACTCGAAGATGAATGCCGTCGTTCATCCTTTTTTAAAATTCCAAACTGCCAAATTAATGTAGTCAAGGATGGTGTGCATTCAACCCATTCAACCCAGGTGGCATGGTGACAACCCCTCATACACATGACCCCTCGCTTTGCCAGTTGGCACTTGCCAGAACCAACACTTCAGAAGTCCATGTGGAAGTCCAATTGAAAGGACATACAAAAACAGAAACTGCCCCCCTCCCCCCCCCCCACCACTCAACGAGAGGTAGCCCTGAGTGCAGTCTCATGTGAATGATTGAAGAGGCCATGGAGGAAGAAGAAAGGAGGGCCAATGAGGACCATCCAGATCACTGATGCAACTTTCACACCCCGCCACCCTGCCTACAGTCCATTAAAAACTTAATTAACTAGTCATCTCCCCTCGAAACCCTAAAAAAATCTTGCTGACTTGGCGCTAGCCAAGTGGCACTGTCTGGTTCCCTGTCCATCACCATACTGAGATGCCTTTCGAATAGGAATGGGCTCACACGGTTACATGGACCACTTGGTCATAGGTCAAGAGCCTTTGACCATGGTCACGGGTACAAATGAGCAGTTGCTGGAGGAGAAGGATCTGTCAGCTTCCAACTGCAATATTGTAGGAAAGTATGATGATGTACATTATGAAATACGATATCTACTTAGTGGGTTGAACTTGTGGGCATGGACTGGTTTTGATGTGCTCATACTTGTGCCAACTTCCAGGCTGAAATAAAACAGGGTTTTCTTTGCTCTGAAAGGTCTTGTCTGTTTGTGTCAGGAAATTCAACACTCTATGATGGACTTGATTTTTCAAAAGGACTTCATTATCAATGACTTTACATATACTTGTGATCCAGCAGGGTGTATGTATTTACTTTGGAGTTGCTTGAGCTTCAAAAACTAATGAGTAATGTTGACCCACATTGACCCACAAACCACACCACCATTGACTGCTATATTATTTGTGTAAAGTTTGAATGCTGAAATGATAACACTAACATGTGAGATGAGGTTGCCAGTTTTTGTCTCAAGACCAAGCAGTGTTAACTTGGAACCATGGACTTAATGAACTTGATTGGATGTGCTAGACTCAATTAAAATATAAAAAAAGTCAATTATATATACAGATTGTGAAAATAATATAAATCTTTATCAAAAAAGTATGGATCAACATTTTCTCTGTAACTATCTTGTAATTTGTCAACGTGGAACTTCAAACATAGTAGGCAAAAATAACACGATTTTTAAAAAACGCATTTAAAGAGTTTTTGCACTACATTTTTTGTTAATTTTATTAACTGCAGAATCTAATTGATGTGTTCCTTTTCAATCAATAAAAGTGAACCAAGTGATACAAGAACAGTGAACCAAGTGATACAAGAAACATAACGATTTCATAAAGTTTGATGGGCGAAAAAAGACACAGCTGTGAAAGAACAGAAAAAAATTCATTCATTGACATCCACATGAAAGAGAATAGAGCGCTGCAGGATTTAAGATACTTTTAGGAGAGTTATTAGTTTAGGATTGTGGGACGTGCTACGATTTAAGTTCAGAATATTCTAGAGCCAGTAGACTGTGTTAAAATTTATTCTTCGTTGTCTTTACATGTAGCAACTTCAATGCCAATCAATGACTGTGTGAAGGTTATCACCGGACGTTTGCATTGTTAGAATCGATGGCCACTGAATAACGAACCAAATGCAATAGAGATAGAAATGTGAATTGCAATAAAAGCAAAGGATTACCAATTCAAGGGATTCCATCTCAGCCTTTTAGAAATGCTCTCAAGACCTCACATGTAGCTTGCTAAGAGTTTAAGAATATTCCTGGTCGAATTTATCTCATTCCGATTGACCGGCTGATATCTAAGCTTATCTTGCAACCAATTATACATGGAATCTCAAGTCCAAAGGAATTAAAAATTCTTCTTGCGTTAGTGGGTGCACAGCGAAGAAGTGAGCACATATCTCAGAAAGAACCGATAAAAGAACGAATTGTGGATTGGATCTTGATTGCATAAAGTATACCAATCTAAGTCTGGATCTAGTTTTACAACGGTTGGTTCGTTGGAAACCCAGGTTGCAGAGACGGTGTCAACACAAACAAGTAGACACATGCGATCTTTGTAAGCTGGGTATCAATACAGGATTGTTGATGAACATTAAGCGACAGTTCTAGGATGTCTAGGTGTGATGTATTACACCATAGTTTGTTACATTTTGAACAGTAGAGCTATGACCTGCAGGGATTAATGTGGAGGGTACTGGACTTGAATTTCTGAACTGTTGAATTGTTAAAATTGACAGCCACCGTTTGTAAACTTTTAACTACCGCTCTATCATACCACATGCAAAAGGCCCGAATTTTTTGGCAGTGCCTGATATGGTTTGTAAGTGTACTAGCCATACAATTGTATGGTAAGTTTTCCACTAGGAAAAATATAAATAGCATCACTAGCATTGAAAGTAAGTTCCTACCACCGATGTTGGCAACATTGATACCTCCAGTAAAAGGTCAAAATTGTTGGCTTAGCATGGATCATGATTGACTCGCTCAGTGTGTGGAATGATGAGCAGTAGAGCGCGCTCGTATTCCGCCATTGGAATCAGAAAAAGTTTTGTCTCTTTGTAGCAGGTTGTCTCACTATTGAACAAGAAGGTCAACATCAACTTACGATACTGCATGCTAAGTTCGTCTTCAAAAATAAGATTTTCAGCCTGACATTATTTCAAAAACTCAAAATTACAGTTATATTTTCTGGATCCTCATCACATGTACTATTAACTCACGGCAGAAAATTTGGAAAGTAATGTGAAAGGGAGATACTAAAATTACAGATACCTTCCGAACTCGAGACAAGTACGATCCTCGTCTAGTTTTCCAAGCACACGTAAAGCAGTGCCCTTTACAAGATTGCACAAGGCATGCTCAGCCACTGATGGTTCTCCATCCTTCTGAAACAACAGTAATAGCCAACACATCAGCCAAGCCAAATTTAAGATCCTCGTTTTATACAGGGCGGAACTGCATATTCCTACTAACAAGCAATCACAATGCAAATTGAACTGACGTGTCTACCTGCGATGCGCGTAATAAATTCTTGTAAAAAGTTGGTTTTTAGTGCTTCAGTCTCTCATTCTGCAGGTACTTTACGAATTAAGTCATCGTGAACGCAAGTCACATGTATCAATACATTAGAACATATCAATATTTCTATCTGCACAGTTTGATTGATTTCTGGTAGATACCTCTACGTCAGAAACATTCTCGTCGTCGGCTGCCCCATTCGTCTCTGAATTCAACCGCTCCTCTGCCACTTCAACGATGCGAAAATTCCCTCCAGCTTTATTGGTGGCATCTAAAGACAGATGGCATGTGATTAACTCTCAAAGGTGGCAATTATACAAGTTCTTTCAGTACGTGGAGCTGGATCAAAAAAAGACTTCTCCGGAGTATTGCATGTTCAGCTAACGGTGACCTCGGTGGTTTTTCGGAAAATCTCCCACTTGAAGAAACGAGTTCCATAATTAAAGGAACAAGAGTCCACAAACTTATCCCTGCAAACCTTTTACATCCTCCTCTGTATCTAATGCATGATCCTTAACCTGCGCGATACACCACAGGTTCATGATCAAGAATGTAAAAAATAAATTCAAGAAAGCTGCTGGAAGTTTTTTAAATCCAACATGCTTCAGATGATCACAGCCAAAACAGTAAAAAACAGTCGAGAAAAAGAAAAATCCTTAAATCAGTAAAAACAAATGCAATAAATACAGCAGCACCACCAACAGATGATTGTTAACACCTTACTTCCCTCAGAGCATACTGCTCTTCAGTTAATACTCAGCCAGAAATTGTACCACGCATAAGCCGATGTATCTGACTCCGATCATGTCGCAGAATCCATGTATTTAAAATCGTACTGTTAGGTTTTCGAACGTTGAAAGAACAGGTCTACAAAAAAGTGAACTGAAATCGCATAGAAACAGGAATGATGAGATCCAGAACAACACGCTCAGGTTCTCACCTTAGCGGACCTCACAGCAGCTGCTTTAGATTCTCCGCACATAGCAAGGCAGACACCTGTACGTAAGACCAACATATAGTCCATCAAAGAGACAGAATAATCTAGAGACCACGCAAAAAAGCGTTAGCATTGTTTTACACCTTCTTGAAACTCGACTTTACCAAAGATATGGTTCATACATATGAAGCCTATAAGAACATGGTGTGACGTAAAAGGAACAATATCATTGCTGGATTAAAAAACAATCATAAGAGTCCATAAGGTCCCTCATAAGTCTTTGAAGGCGACACTTGTAAAAGGTGAGATACATGCATTCAGAGCGTTAATCAGCACCTTCAAAGCGAGTGATTTGTCCCTTAATGCTGGAACATGAATATAAACCTCAAACCTTCAGGATTTAAAACGTCAAAATTTGTGAGCAGGTTGCTACCTGAGAATAAAACATTTTGGAAACCAAGTTTGCAAAATATCGTGGACTTGTTCAGCATTTGCAATATGTTCCTCTCTTTCCTGTGCAATTCAACTTTTCCAAGGTCATGATAAAAATACATTGTAAGCTGTTCAATACTGTAAACCTACTTTTAAAAGGCACAAAACTAGAAAGTCATCGTGTTGAATAGTACCGTATGGTTTGTACAGCAAGCTGGAACTTATCCAGCATATAAAAAAAGCTTCACCAATTGTTGCCCTTTTCTTGTTCTAAAACACATGAATGTATACTTTCAGGTTAGAATTCCAATAACAAACCCCAAGACACAAAACCATGCACCTATGGTAATTCCAAGGTTCTTTGATTGATTTGAGAGTGGAATTTGAAAACAAACTAGTAAGAGGTTTTTTATGATTTGGTTTTATGTGATTTGGAAACATATTGAGTTTTTGAAGGCTTTTTTAAGTGAAAGATGTACTCAATGGTTTTGGATTTTGAGAAATAAAAAGAGGTTTATAACTTTGAGTATTGTATAAGTGTGGTAGTACATTTACAACTAAAATTTTGTGAATTTGTCATTGTGCATGTCTTCAATGCATTTAAAAAAATTGATATCAATCAAATGGTTAAATTAAAAGATATGAGAGTTTTATTGATTCATGGTATTAGATTTTTGAAATTTAGAATCAATGAAGGTTTTTATGATTGTAAAAAATTTGCTAGTTGGATTGAAGCAAAAATTAGTAAGAACAATTTTGAATTAAAAATCTATACAACAAAAAAGTTGTAGAGCAATTGAACATTGAAGCAAGGAGAAATTATTGTTGAAAGATCAACATCTAGGTTGGAGAAGGAGAGTAGCCAATATCCGAGAGGTGTAGGAGCTTTTTTATTTGATTGATGAATTTAATTTTTTTCAAATCTTTTATGCTAGTTAATTTCTTGTGGATTGAAATATGGACGAAATTTGAGTTGGTTTCAATAATTTGATTAATATTTATTAAGATTTTAAAATAACTATAGAGATTGATTAAAATTTATTTAGGATTTAATTAAAATTTGATTAGAATTTGGTTATAATTGATTTGGGATTTCATTGAAATTTTATTAGAATTGATATAGGATTTTATTAGGATTTACTTAAGATTGGTTTAAGATTTCATTAAGATTTGGCTAGGATTAATTTAAGATTTTATTAAAAAAAAATTATGATTGATTTAGGATTTGATTAGGATTAATTTAGGATTATATTAGCATTTAATTAGAATTAATTTAAGATTTCATTAAGATTTAATTAAGATTTGATGAAGATTTATTTAAAGTTTGATTAAGATTTAGAATTTGATTAGAATTTGATTAGGACTTATTTAAGATTATATTAGAATTTGGTTAGGATTCATTTAAGGTTTTTATTTTTCATATTTCTTTAAGATTTCTTTGATATTCATTTTTTTTAAATTATAATATTTTTTAAAATTAATTTTTAATTTTTTTATGATTCTTTTGTAATTTCTTCAAGACTTATTTTGATTTTAATTAAAGATGGATTAGCATTGTTAAGATTTAATTACAATTTTTTAAGATTGTATTAGAGTTATTAAGACTTTCTTGTTACAAATTCTATTTTATCTTTCATAGTCAAATGCTTAGTGCATCCTCAAGTACACTTTACAGTACATGACAATGTTATATTTCATGAAGATCCTTATGTGACTCATTCATCTATAATAACAAACATACAACTTTTTTCTACTATACTAATGGTACCAATATTCCACAATGTTAGTTCAACTTTCAAATACTCAATCCAAGTATCGACCTTGACACTTCTCTCTATTCAAGTGGCAAAGCTTGGTGGCTCTAGAGCCTCATTTTTCCTTGCATCTTCGGCTCTAATACTCAATATATCCTAGTCAATTTCTCTGCTAAGTCTAGCATTGTTAGAAACTTATAAATTAGAGCGAATTATACCATGCCCACTATATTCTTTGCTTGGCTTCTTATGCCATCCTCATTGTATTATAGATCCTTGTTTTGATATCAAATTCATGTCAAATATAGGTTGCCATGTGCATCATCAAGGGATCCCAAATTATTATCTTCTTGTCTATTAGTCCATCTAATTTAGTCAACTTTACATTTGCTACCATATCATTGTCTTTTAATCTTGCATATGTCAACTTGCCATCATTATTGTTGTCACTTTTTGCTTTGTAGTGAATATCTTTGCATACTTCAAAGGATGATCTTCCTCTATGCAATCCTAAGAAAAATAATGACTTCAACTTACTTTGTCCTTGTTCAAATCCATGCCAACCTCTTCCAAGTAAACATGCATTATTTATCCTTACTACTATTTCACTCAAATAAGCAATAAGCAAACAAGTCTTGATATCTCCTAATACCACTCAATAACAATAAGCCATTGCTAATGAGTTGAATTTTCATATTGCTAATAGCAATTGAATATTTCCTAATTTACTTGCTTATTACCATTTAATTACATGAAGATGGATGTTTAAAATAAAATTCAAAAGCACTTACAAAGTTTATAGGTTTAAAGAACATCTTGTAGCTTGTAGTTTCAACAGAATTTATGGACTTGACTACATTGATATCTTCTTTCTATTGATATGCATTCAATCCATCTGCCTCACTCTAGTTCTCATCCTTCAATATAATCTTCATGTCTATCAAATGGATATAAAAATGGTTTTTTTTCATATATTCTTTTAAGTAGAGATCTACATAGATGTCATCAAAGGTGTCAAACCACTACATTTCAATCTTAAGTATTGTCTTGAAAAAATGTTCTATGGTCTTAAGCAATTTCTATGAGAATGGTTCCACGTGATTGATGCATTCTTCACTATATTTTGATTCATAAATTCTATCTTCAATTGAAATTTATACTACCTTGGTAGTAGCTCTAACTTTGTAATTCTTACTTTATATGTGGATGTATCACGGACATACTCATGTAAGCTAGTAATTACATATATAAATAAGTAGAAGTAAGTAAAAGTAGATAAAAGTAAGTTAATTCTATAGTATTTGGTATAGAAGCTTCCTAGAAGCTTCATAGATACTATTTTGACTTCATAGGTGTCTTTAATTGACTTTTTGGATTAAAAACGTGGTCAAAAAGTTGGCCATGTGCCACACATATTGTTAGCTTGAAGACCAAGCTAACTATGTGGCCCACATGTAAAAAAACTTGTCTTGTAAGTCAAGGCAAGTGTCCTACAAAGTCAATTTATATTGGAGGTCCTTTAGAACGTCACCACATAGCTCCTAATTAGATAGTATATATAGAGACAAGAGTGAAGCCTGCTTCACTCTTGTGAACTCTTTTCTTATTTCCAGTCTAATTTCAAGAGTCGTCATGTTTTCTAGTCTTTGGCAATAGCCATTCTAGTTCAATATATTATCACCTTTGAGTGATTTCTAAGTATTTTTGAGTGACACAAGAGTGTATTGAGATTATCTTTCTTTGGAGTTCATGTCCTTGATAAGATGATAACATGATTGTAATTAGTAACTTGATCCTTCTTTAATTGATAAAAATTCAATTTAGTCAAGATTTATGTTATCAAACATTAGCAAGGTCTATCACATCCTAAGCCTTAAGATCACTCAAAGTATGCAATAAGGTTGGTTTCAAATTTTATAAGGTTGGTGGACTTTAGCTTCTTCAACTCACATCTTGTTTTAACTTTACTTGCATATGGCTTCAAACTATCTATCATGAATTTTTCCTTGACTCAAATTTTTACTTCTACCTCTTTCACATTTTTACATGCAAATAACATTGAAAGCCTCAATTATTCTAGCATATGTACTCAATTAGACATTGTATTTGTCATAAGAATATTACCACAATACATGTATAGCCTAAGAGAGAAACATGTCCAAGTATGTAAATATTTGTTTTGCTATATCTACAGCATCCTTACCTAAACTTTCGATATCTAATGATCCTTACAACTTCTTCATCATTTCTTTGGTATTAATAATGTCAATTGGACTCACGAGGTTGACAAGCACTATTCAATCTTTGGATATGTTTTTTTCCTTTCTTACTAAGTTATTAGTTGGTGATAAACAAGGCAAAAATCCACTATTTTGTCCAACATGAAAGCAAAATATATATATCAATGATTTTTTTCGCTTCCAAAACCATATAGTTGTACCATCTTCTCTATAATCTTTGGCAAGTTGGACTTTTAAAGACTTCTATTGTCATTTATTTCAATAATCAATCTGCTCTTGCACTTGTGGATACAAAAAACTTCTACTCCTATATTAAGTATATTACTATTTGCTATCACTTTATTTGGCAACTTACAACTTTAAAAAAAATCAAATTTGACTACTATCCTATTAATGATATGCAAGCCAATTTATTTATAAAATCTTTATTAGGTCCAAAACTTGCCCCTTATCTTCTATTGATTGGTGTACTTAAAGGAAAATCTAACCTACACTATAATCTACTTAAAAAATGTAAAGAAAATAAATAGATTTCATCCTCTACATAAAGTTGCACCTTATCAAGAGAGCACATCTCTTCCAGAAGCATCTTCTTCTTCACAATACATACAAGATAACTAAGATGATTATTATCTTTAATAGAACTTAGAATTTAATATCACTATCTTTATTAAATTCTAATACTTTTTTCTTCAAATTAAAGGTGCTACTTTATTTTTTGTAGCTTAAACAATATTTAATATTGGAACAAAAATTGGAAATCATGCATTGAAGTTGGCATGTATCTTCATGCATCTATACTTGATTCTATCATGTCAAAATTGGTCTAATAATGACCAGCATCTCGTTTATATTGCAATAAGGCTGTAAAACAACTCTTATGCCTATGGCATAGTAGGTGTTGCAAAGAACCAATAGCCAATGGATTAATTATCTAATTATTTAATTGCCTTTTAATAGTTATCTAATTGAAATTTGGTGTAGTATTATAGTTGGACATATCCTTCTTTATGATTGAATGCTCATTGTCAACAATCAATTAAGAATAATTAAAAACTATATTTTTTATATATGGTATATTTTTTATTTTGAAGTATCTACTAATACTTAATAATTTTTTGTCTTGTTATTTATTTGAACATATTGAAAAATTACTTATTTTAAAAATAAGTTGATTTTTTATCTTATAAATCAATATATATTTATCAAAAAAATATATAAGTAGATATCAATTATATCAAAATAAATCTTAATATTTTATGAATATATAAAGATTCTCGGAAATTTTCATAAAGTAAGATAGTTATAATTTAAGGAAAAAAAAAATTGTGAAACAAAACATAGGTTAAAGTTCATTTATTTATTTAGTTATATTTCTATTTGCAAAAGCATTTCTAATTAGTCAATCATTAATTATTCTTTTTATCCTTCCTTCTACATATTGATTGTTATATAAACAAATAAACATTACAAAGATATAGCAACCAAACTCCAATCATATACACAAAAAAATGCATAAATGCAAACAATCTTCTGAAGAATGCAAATCAAAACAAACTTAATATTATTTTAAAATTGATAATTAGAGCACTAATGTTATGAACATGTATTATTAACCATGATAGTATCAAAAGATAAGTATCATCTAAAATTTATTTAATTTACACTATATTTTTTTAATTTCATGTTATCTGATGTAAAAAAAAATTAGAAATTCTTGGATAGATAATTTTATTTGTAGAAATGAACTTCCAAATAGTTCTGCATTATGAAAACGCACTTAAGCATGAACAAGAAGCCTTTGAAAAGTTACTTAAATAACCATGAAATAAATTAGTACTTCTATAAACCACTGTTTATTTTTTTAAAGTAAGATTTGTATTTTCTTCTAAATGCCGATCTTTTTTCCTTTTTTGGTGAGTGTGTGCACCATTTATGTGAGTGATTTGATTTCAACGTCGTGGCTTTTTCTTAAAATATAGAATAAGCTTAATGAATAATGACTACGTTGAAAACCGCGGGGTCACTATACTGCTAATTCTTGTATGCCTGCAGACAGCTAGCTACACAAAATTTCCCTGTGGAATGCTCTACAGGCACCCATTCACAGCAGATCAAGGAATTCAAACATCCGACTGGGAACAGTTTTGGTGTGGTGGTTGCGAATGATGTCGTCACTGAACAAAGCAACAAACACAGAAATGAGTAGATACCGCTCCGAAACCTATGTTCTGAATGCCTGGCTGTTGTGGCATGACGTGTTTAGGTGTACTGAAAGGACAAAGAAAGACGACCATTTCTTTGTGAACGTTTTGTCTCAGAAGTATCCCTGAAACCTGTCGGCAGTATCCGAGGAGCAAACTAAACAGACAATCATAACACAATTCCTGCCCAAAATGAACAGCTATATGAATTATTTCAAGGTATTACCACTAGTGAAATTTTCCTATTGATTGTGTTGCTCGGATTTCCGCAACAAATGTGACAACTAAGGTAATGCTGCAAGCTCCTGGAGGCAAAACGGATGACAATCTACACCGAAAGTACCGTTCCAGAGTCGATTGGCGAGATACTCCTGCACTCTTTGAGTGTAATGCAAGCTGTCCCAGTAGACGTAGTCATCTGCATTGGAGCAGGCAGTTGCTGTAAACTCATTACAATTTAAAAATCCTGGAAAGTCATCATCCTCTTCCGACGTTGGACCACAACATGGAGAATCTTGCCTCTTGAAATATGCTGCAAAACGCCCAAATTTGTGGTTCAGCATGCACGTGGTGTTGAAATTTACATTGCCGGTACCATTAATTGAAGAACGAGTGTATAATATTGAAGTAATATTCAAGCTCCAAGGAATCATGATTCCATTAAACAGCTAGTGTGCAATTGAAAGGAGAAATTTCGAACATTATGGCATCCAAGAAAGTGATGAAGTAAGTGATTACTTACCATTACTTGAACTGTTGGTCACAAATGCAAAAATGGTGTCATAAATGTTGCCATAGACAACGTAAGTGGGCGCTCCACTAAGAGATGACCTCCTGGGCAACATGCCGTTAGTGAGAGATGACTGTATGCGGTATCTCAACGCTTCGCTAAACCTGCGGGGAAGCATGTTGTACGGGTCTTGGCAAAACAAATCAGTGCTCGGATCAGGCAGCTGTGTTAACAATTGGGAGGGATCACAGTGCGACGGTGTGAATGACACCACCATGATCTTACGAGCTCCAACTGCCAGCAATTCCTGTGCAACAAACCGGTCGATCAACAGATCTAATCTCTCTAAGTCATTTCTCCTGCTTACGATTCTTCAACCGTTCAGAGACTTAATATCACCATCCTCGACGTTCTACTTCAATCTTCAAATAAAATTGAAAGGTCTAGGAATATGTACGTGTACGAAGGACACCATCTCGTTGTAGATAAGTTCGACAAATGTGTCCTCATCGACGTTGTCGTGCTGCGATGGATCCAGCAGATAGTTGTTACTGTAGTCATTACTGCCTGTGCTTATTACATACACAGCATCTCCGATGATATGATTCGCCCAAACTTCGCCCGTCCAGGCTCGTAAAGTTTTCAGATGCTTCCGGAACCAGTCGAGCTGTCCAGAAAGAGAAGCAACACGCTGCAAGGTACAGGACGGAGTGAAGCTTACTAGGATTTTATCACATAGTCGTCACGAGAACATCGGGGTTGAATCTCTTGTTGAGAAGAACCAAAGTATTCATTTGGTCCTAAAGTCTTGGTCACTTACTTTCATACATGATGACCGGAATACATTACAACGTATTGGATGTTATTTTTCAAATTTACCACTTCTGTGAAGTCGAAAAGAAACTATCAAAACGTTGTAAAACAACCAAGTCTCAAAGCCAATGTGTCTAACGTTGCAATGCTCTGCAAATTTTGTAGTAATCAGTCAATTCTGATAAGGATTATACCAGAATGGACGCAGTCGAGTTTAGAACCCCCGAGCCTGCAGATGCAAAGTTGACTCCCTTAATCTTTGGCTCCCCAGGACTTAAGTTTGGTGGTGGATACGGCAGACCTAGATACTCCGCTACACAACAATTCCCGAAAAATTCTGCATAGATTATTGCCTTGCAGGAGTACGGCAACAAATTCGACATAACTCCAGAGATTGATCAGTTCGATGAATGCAAGTTTCTCTCGTGTATACTGCAATGTAAGCTTGATGACTGCAATAACTCTACCACGGTCTTAAAAAGTACAAAAAAAAGTCGGCAAAGAGAAGCAGAAGATAATCGTAGCTGGCAGGGCTCACCGGGCGATGACTAAATTAGAGAGTGAATCATGGTTCATTACCGTTGTGGAAATGCATTTGTACGTGTAATTGTACTAACACAGTGAATTGTTTTCCAAGTGAAAAAGGATTTCCAAATTTCCAAAATGTGAGCCGCTAGCCACCAACAACATTGCCTCTTACGGGCAGAACACCTCAGACTCCAGCTCAGGTGAGAAGACGCACAATTTCTTTTCGAGGTATTCAAACTGACATGGATCACATCTATGAATATGCTGAAAAGAAGAATCATGTTGTTATGATCGAGAGGAGGAGCTTGACTTGTTTACCAAGGTAATCCACAAACAGTTTTCCATTTGAAAAACGGCCTGTAGGTCGGCTGTATCCATGCCAGTCTCTGCCATAAGGCTTGTGGTTACTCTTGAAAAGAGTATTGAGGTAGTTGTTGTTGCCAACATCAACCGAGTTGTCTCCAAAGACATAGAGAGCGGAAGCAAGTGGCGAATTGGTTGTTTGTGCCGTTGCAACTTGGATGAGCGAGAGGAAAAGAGTCACGAGGTAGCGACTTGCTTTAGCACGTTCCATTGATTTCCCTGCCTCACAGCTTACTCTCGATTGCAAAAACTTGACTAAAGCTGGCCGCAAGCTGAATAAATTAACAAAATTAGTGTCTATTGAAAATGACAAAAGCTGCCCGCACGTACAGAACTCATACTTGATATCATACAGAACTCATACCTCGATATCAGGCGGAACAAAAACACTTCACTTGTGCAGTAGAAGAAACTTGAATGAAAAAGTAGAAATACATCCCCAAGTTTCAATGCACCAATAACTGTTGACGATCCAAAATACGCAAAACATAAATCACCTGCTCTAGAAGGGCAAACTTTCTTTAGATCCCGTGAATTATCGAGGACGCCACAACGCCTCGGAAAGCGAACAATTAATATGTGCACTATAAAAACAAGTAAGTACTTGGATGCCAGAAACAGGGGAACCAAGTGCACTGTCACTTGAAGGCAATGGCGCGAGAGCGAGAACAAGGCGGGATATTAGCTGCTGTTTGAAAATGGACGTCGACCATAAACATCTTAAGGGATGGTGAGAAATCGTCTCCAGGGTTCATGAGATCATGACACCTGTCGAAGGTACTCGGTATATACGTACATTCTCCTGTATTTCCATACCTGTAACAACTATCAAAGTCATGATATGACTTAAATTTTCTTCAAAAATAAGAGAAAAGATATATATATATATATATATATATATATATACACATATATATGGACATCAGTAAATAAAACAAGGATTCTAAAAAAAAGGTAACCTCTGGAGTTGTGACATATATTTTGAGTTTTTAAATTATGACAATTACATTAAAGGGAGATTTTGACACAGTGGTTAAAACAGATGGCATCCTTGACAAAAATAATAAGTGTTTGAATTTGAGAGTAGGATCTAAAACATTGTATATTAAAAAACCTTGCCATTAGACCAAAGTAATAAGATAAATAAATAAGCCATTGTAATGGACATTTTATTGATGATATTCTAGCAAATGGAAGCTCTATGAACAACAGATGATGTGGAGACTCACTAAAATTTCCAGAGGAGGAATATAATCGAAACCCACCCTGGAAATGACGATACTACCGATGTCAGATCCAACAATGACACGAGATTGAATTACTCAGAATCCATCGGCTCTCGAATTTGATAAAAAACCCAAGGAATAACAATACCCACTCACTAAACTGGCGACATAATGCACATCGTGATTTAGTTCTCATGGAGCAACCACTTGCTAATAATCAGAAAGGATCTGCACATTTAAGTAACCCAAGCCCTTCGGGTAAGAGTACAGAATAAAGTAATGAGTCAATACCAGCTACAGGGTTCCTTGGAAACTAGACACATATAGATACGTTTTAAAGATTGTAAGGTCAAAAGGGGTTATTCTAACACTGTCAAGGAGTACCTTCAAAGTACCTCAAGATTGCTCTCTACTTTGAATTGGGAATATATATATATATATATAGGATTGCAGCATGGTTGGTTAGGAGCATGTGCAAAAACACCTTTGTGAATCAAGCACTATGTTACAAAACTTAAGCAATTGTGACCATTTTATCAACTCGAGTAATTAACCCTTGAACGACCGAGGGAAGCCAGTACAAAAGTGATCCAAGCAGTCAACCTGAGCGTTCAAGGGTTAATTTCCCTTTCTAACTGTTCAATCAAACTTGTCATCATGACTCCGTAATTTGGCATGTAATGGTCATGCACCATAGTCCTTGACAACCGGACTTTGCCATATAAAGCTCGATCAGTAAGAAATAGTCCAACCCTTGGTTGTTGCTCTTGGTCTTCACTTCCAGGTTCCTCTCCCTTGCTTGGAAGGGGACTAACCAGGTGCATGAGTTTTCCTGGAGGGTAAAATCGCCGTAGGTCTTGCTCCGGCTCCTTCTCTGACACAATACGATCCTGCAAAAAGAGTGGCAGAAGCTAAAGCAGGCCTCCGAGGAAAATATAGGCTAGATAGAATTTCTAAAAGAGTGCCACTTCATAGGTAAGAGATTTAGCGGTTATTGATAAATACTTCTTTTTTATAAAAGTACTACAATAAAATAAAAATAAAAAATATTCGTAAGAGCTTAGACTTGATCTCTCAAAAACAAAACTTCTACATCATATCAATAGGTTATGCTAATCAAAAACGGATAAATATGTTTACCTGGCCCAACGCAGAGGCAGTGGTCGACACAACATGCTCCTCCTCTTCTGTGATCTCACGAGCTGCTGCGGCCTCTTCTTCACTTGGGGAAGAAGAAGCTTGTCTCTCCTGCTGGCGATGTAGCTCCTGGGCCAACTGTTGCCACAGAAGGTCCTCACCAAGGTCTTCTAAACCACTAGCAGAAGCCATGTGATCATGCTCAAGATCTTGCTCCAGATCACCCTCTTGTATGAGGCCTGAGAAAAACTCTTTCCGAGTGTCGTTTCCATCACGCAACATTTGCCTGTAAGACTCCGAATATTCACCTGCGAGGTCAAATGAGCATAGTAAGGAAACATATTTTAGTGTCGGCACATTTTTCCTATTGTAGCAGCAATAGTACTCATTGTATTTGCATCAAGGACGTATTTATAATATCTTGAGAAAAATGATCAAGCATTAATAAGCAATAACAACCGAAACCAGGAAGATGCAAAGTGAGCATGACAAGAAACATATATTTTATTTCATTTCTAACGAAAATTCAAAACTCAAAATCAAAAGCATAGCCCAATATGTACCTGCTGATTGTTGACCTTGGCCATCATCAGCAGTGCTGATGCCCGCAGCACTGGTACTACATACGTTTGCAATATCTCTACAGTAATCCACTTTCTCTTTGTCACTGACGACGACTGAAGCAGTATTTTCCTCCAACCCTGCATTGCCAGTGGATACAACATTTCGACGGCGAGGACCCATGCAGGACCAACTTGAAAAGTCGGGTCTACGGACCACAGCTTGGGCTACATTCTGAG
Organism: Physcomitrium patens; assembly: GCF_059467195.1. Taxonomy (NCBI): domain Eukaryota; kingdom Viridiplantae; phylum Streptophyta; class Bryopsida; order Funariales; family Funariaceae; genus Physcomitrium; species Physcomitrium patens. The sequence goes on along the minus strand of NC_143414.1, from coordinate 11,120,601 downwards.
CCTGCTTCATTACAACCTATGTTCACACCCAACACGAACCTCGAATGTCTTAGTCTAAAATCGAAACTCCAACCAGGATACAGTTGGTGCATACATCAATGCAGCACTTTAACACAAATTCCATATAAATGTCATGTTCTAAAAAATTGGCAGAAGAAAACAATAAAACCACCAACACAGAAACCGGGCAGGGCAGAATTACCTGAGTACCACTGGAGACAGGTCGCCAAATCATGCTGGCACCAGCTGCTCCGGTTCGGGCAGCTCGACTAAACATGAGGGTCGAGTATGGTAACGTAGCTCGCGAAAGTTTGGCCAAAGACTGTATCCGGCTGCTCAACGCAGTGACGGATCGATAGACAGTTCTTAATATCCGTGTTCTTTCTATCTGTTCGCGAAAGTCATTCGCCCAAGCAGAAGCTGTCACCTGCATTCATAGATATACATGGTTAGTTTCTGTAGCGTAATTAGATACTTGTTTGAGCCGTGTTATAGCTTTCAGTCTGGATCATTAAAGTAAGAAAGACGTGCAAACCTCGGCGCGAAGATCATCAAGAGAGGCAGAGCAGAAGGTCGGGACCAGATCTGAACCATTGATAACTGTGGTCACAAAAGAGGCACCTGACTCGGCCAATTCCCAGGTCATGCATGCTGCTGTAATCACAAAGACATCCTAGTTAGCAACAATTTCCCGCCAGGATGTAACTTGAATGCTCAAATACTTGTACAACATTTTCAGCGACCTCGTAGAAGTTGTAGAGCTTGTAATCCAAATAAACATAAAATATAAACGACGGTGACTGCATACAATAACACCATACCAATAACACCATACCGGGTGCAAAAGAGACACACTTAGTTGAGCCAAGAGGTTGACGCTCCCTAAGAATGTATGTAAGCAACGCAGCAGTTCCACCGCCCAGAGAATGTCCCACAACCTACAAAGCCAAAGAACGTGTAAAAATGTCACTTAAGAAGAAAAATTGGAGAAATCCTCATAGTCCTTAAGTTCACAATAATACCACAATTCATACTGATCTCATTTACTACACCAAAACAGATTTTCGTAGATTCACAACATAAATGAGATTAGGAAATAGTTAAGGAACCTTAATCTGATAAGTAGGGTAATCGTCGCGAGCTTTCATAAGAATATTTGTGGAGAGTTGAGCAATCCATCGTGCAGCTGCTACCATTCCACAGTGAGCATAACCCAATACCAAATTACTGATACCGGCATCATCCATTACAGTGTGATGGAAAGGCACCACAGAACCTGTGACCGCTGTCAGAGTGTCTTTCATACTGTGCGTTCCTCGAATCAGAAGCAGTATGGATTCGGACTGATGGTCCACTAACACCGTGAATGCTGGTTTCAGTAACTGCACATTCAGAAATTTCACTCAATACAGTGAATACGATAAGAAATTATCAGGCGATCACCAGGAACATACTTGCTCGGAAGTGATGCTACAAAACAACCATCAAATGCCCTGCATATCTTACCCCAGCCCTCCCTTCTTCAAGCAAAACTTGATCCCTCGTAAAACCCGTAACCTCAAGAAAATGAGGAAAAGTCTTCTTTGAAAAGTGCATGCATACAGTCAGGAGTCTCAGCAACTCCTTCATCTCTCCCACCACAGCAGGGCCACGCAGCTGCTGATTCTCATCCGCAGCGAACACACTGGCAACATTTAACTGGCCCTGTACACATAACACCAGCCCTAAGTTCTTAAGAGCAAGCCTTACAATCTCGCCACCAGTTCCAAGTGTCTGAAATCTTTGTCCTATTGATCCCCCAACCAACAAGCAGATAAAAACTGTGAGAAGTTATTAAGAAGTGGCAATTTCAACACCAACAAGTGTCCTAATTGAGCTCTGCAGTCAGAATGCGATGACACAAGTCATGTTCGAACAGGACAACCACGCACCTGTTGACGTAGAAGATAGTTGATTCCAAAAGCCAGATCACCGATGGGCCACTTCCCAAGAGTTTCAGAGTACGTAAATCGCAGGGTCTCTGCGATAGTAGCGAGAGCTTCAAACCAAGTTGAGGGCGGTCTTGATGTCACACTCAACCGTCTCTGGCTTCCACTCAACAATGACACCGACTCTCCCCCATCGTTTGAATCGCGATGTTGTCCACCCCAGGGATTACCCCAACCTGTGTAATAAAGGACTACAACTGCCCCTGCAGCCCCTGCCATTGCCGTTGACGCCATCCCTTGGGCGAAGAGGTCATCCAATAAAACGGCTACTAAAAAGCATTATTACTTTACCCTACACACAGCAACGAAAGGCAATGAATTCTCTCACACAAGACCAGAATACCTTAACATCGAATATCGAATTGCTCTCCATGTAATAGCCTCTACTAAGAACAAGATGGACAGGAACCCTCATCGTCGTAAAAAATAATCGTCGAAATTCGGGCAATCGACAAGAAGGAAAAATTCAATCAAAAAAATACTATACAGCACTTTCGAAAGCCTAAGAGAGGACCATCGATCCTCAAACACGCCCCTCTTGTAGTGCTCAACAATCCCTATGCGCAATCGAATTGCCAACACCCTATCCTCACTCACCTTTAATTCCACTAATATCAAAGCTCCTTTCAATTCCCTTCTGCAAGGCTACAATCAAGCGCCCCTGTAATATCAAAAAAATAAATGAAACCCTATAGCATGCACAAGGGGCTATATTCCAAACCTATGAAATCAACCATACACTCACGCGAACCGCGTGGACTAGAACCATCTACCTAGACTCTCATCGTCAACATCCTCGTAGCAAAAACTAACAAAAATTACCCAGCCCTGAATCAACACCGCTTCCACACTCACTCGCGGGTTAAAGCTAATTAGCAACAATTCGAATTGCTACTCTATCATTACACGATCTCATCTCGCCCTCTCCCTGTCCGTGAATCTCTCTCTTGGTCGATACCGAGTGCCAACCCTCGCCCTAACTCCACACATCGAGATCCACGAAACTCATCTCACCATCCCCATCTCTCCAAACCCAAAAAACATGTCATTGTCTCAAAATCCTTCCACTCTCCAATTAGGGTAACCAGAGAGAGAGAGAGAAGAAGGAAAAAAAAGAAAAAAAAAAAAAAAAAAAGAACTCCCACCACCATCAGCACCACCCCATATCCAAAAATTATGTTATTAATTCATAATCCCACAAGAAGTCAAACCTGGAGCCTCTCAGAGCTACAGCGCCCACCGCCCCGCGTCGTCTCCAGCTTCCTGAATCCTAACCCCTGGATCGCACACGCGAAAAGCTCACAAACAACGAATAATCACCCTTAATTACTATCTCTAACAAGGTCTGACAAGCACAGCAAACCTCAATCAATCATCAGACGCGAGGCGAGGCGAGGCGCGGCTTCAGAGGTGCAGCCAACCACAGTCAATGATGAGAAAATCGAATCGAGGGGGGGGGGGATGCATTTGAATGCTGCCATAAGAACGGTGCTTTTTAGTGTTGTGGACTGGACTAGCATGGGTGTTGGCCGCGACTCTAGTGAGAGATAGACTTGGGCCCCCGAAACCCACCCGCTTCAAGTCGATTGCTGGAAGGCGTCATACGGAGTGAGCCAGGAAGCCATCACCGATACCGTCAACCACCAGTCTAAATGAAGATTTACTGTGTGTGTGAGAGTCTATCTGTGTGTAATCGACTGCGCTTTTGATGATTAATACTTCACCGGAGCCCATTAATTGGCGTTTGCAATTTCCAATCAGGGTATGAATAATAATCATAAACATAATCACTATATCATCTTAAACCTCTCCATCAACGTGAACAGGATATTGAAATTCTATTAGTACTAATTATTTCTTTCCATTTCTATAACAGATGGAAAGGGTGACCTTCCTCACTTGTATATATATATCTTATTTAATTGTGTGTGTGTGTAGATATATATATATATATATGTAACCACATATTCAATTACACACTCACATGTGTGTATTAACTTTTATATTTCTATTATTTGTTTATTTATTTGTCTCCTTCCACTTCACTCTTGTTCTGATAAAATTGGCAAGATGAGGGTCCTGGTGACGCATGAATGACATGTGGGATCCTGCTGGTGAAGGAGGATATGATGTAGTGTTGGGTTCACCCTCCAAACCCAATGTGCAATTCTCATGTTGATTCTTATCCTTGCATGTTGGTCCATTGCATATTCTGCATTTGTTTGTACAAATTGAGAGAGGAATACTAATCATAGTGTATGAATTGATTTTTGTATAAATTTAGTTCCTTTCACTTTTCACAACCTTGTTTACTTCAGTCATTTATTACTCTTGTGGCCAAATTACTCTTGTGACTTTGTTTTTACCATTATAATTAAATTTCTATCCTCGTTTGATTTTCAGACTTACATTTTTGTCCAAAGTTTGTTTTTGTTGCTTGGATTGTGTAGATAACTTGCAAAGTATTGTTTTAGTAGACAAAAGCAGTAGCTCCACACAATAAAGAGCAGTGCACATAAAAATTTTACATTTATTTGTATGACTTATATTGAAAAAAATATTTGAAGTATGTAGTATCAAAATTCTTTGACTTACATACTTCAAGTATCACATATTGTATGGTATAGCCAAGCTAATTGAATCAATCATTGGCTTTCAGCTGATAGTTATGGGCTATAACTAGAGCTTGTATAAAAAAACGAATTTAAGAGATTGCGCCACCTGAGAGTTTTCATGGATAGAGGTTGGGTGAAGGGCTGGTTGAGGTAAGGGGGCAGCCTCATTTTTCAGGTGAAGAAGAGATCTGGAGAGCCTGTGTTGTGTGGATGGACATTGACTTCTGGTAAGAGAAGACACAACTCTAGACCAGCACGAGTTCATTGCATCAGGGTTAGCAATGATGGAAAATAAACTTAAAGGATATTTCACTCAAGCCAATCTACATCTGGTTTACTGTTGAATGTTAACTGAGTTTCAAGAAGTTGCAGGAGGAACTAATCTTACATGGTTGTTGATTGAATGAACAGATGTGCATGACATGAATTGCTTGCTCATGGTGAAATGATTTCAACTACATCGGCAGTGGAGTGTAAACCAAGCTTGTGTGAAAATATTTCTAATGTACACAATGCCACAAGCATTTGGATAAAACAAAATGAGAGGAAAATGTCCCAACCTCCTCACAAAATTGATCAGTGACCAATTAAACAATAGATAACCACGCACGAATACCCCCTGATTCTCACAAGGAAGTTTCGTGAAGCACTATCAGAACCGACGCATTTCCTTCGGCGGTCTAAAGTGGATAGGGTGTGTTTCTGGGGTGGCTGACTCATCTTCCTTCCAAAATTTGATGGTCTTATCCGCTTCACAGGTGATCAACCGAGAGCCTGTCTGATCAAATGAAAGAGCATAGATTCCAGCCTCGCTATCCAAAGACCCTACAAAACCATTGCAGTGCATAAAGTTCATTAGTCAATGTGCTGTTACCACGATAAAAAGAAAATAGTAGCACATGCATGATAAATCAAGGTCGTGTACGACAGTGTATCATCACATTATGTCATCCGTCGTCTCCTTATACAGCAAAAGAAATAATTCCAAAAGCCATAATATTCAGATGTGGGGCAATTCCAAAAGTCTCCTCGCACGGAAAGCATGTATATGTATATGTATATATATATATATATATCAAAGGAAAATGGTAGCATACCAGGCTGCACAATTGTCTGCGCTTGCTGAAAATTGTGCCCACTCTTGTAGTCCCAAAACCACATACTTCCATTATCACCTGCACGTCAGTTTTCAACATTAGGAAACCTCTATTTGAAGTATAATCCGAAATAGATGGCGATTATGTTGGGAATGTAATTTTGGATTGAGAAAAAGAAATCTAAAAATAGAACTGTCGTGCAAACCTGCTGACACCATAACATTGTCCTCGTTGATAGACATGCAATTAACGATTGTGCGCTGCTGAGATCTGTGTTTGAAGGATGCAAAACCAGAGCACTCCATAAGCCTCAAAAAAAGTTCAACATATTTATAAATGTGTAGATAAGTACCATATAAACAGACTGACCACGTCAACAGTTTGAACCGAAAAACTTACTGCGACAACCGTCACGAACAGGAGTTGTAGCTGACTTAGAAAACTATTGAATGGATAAGGCACATCAAGGATGATACTCCAAAAGATGAATGCAGACAATATGAACATAGCACCTGATTAAGTTTCGCAAAGAACACTTACAGCATGTTATGTAAAAACTCTCCCTTGGGCAGCCGAAACTTCTTTATGTTGTCTGCTGAAGCTGAGGTGAAGGTGTGTCTGTTCAAGCAAAAATGAATAACATAGTAAGGCAAAATAACTTTACGCCCCACTTAAAGCCCATCAACTCTCATGCAATAATATCCACTCACTCAAACACTCGCAAAAAGAACTTAGTAAACCAATCGTACTGAACATATAACAAGAAAAGTTGACCATTGTTAAACAACAAATGGGTACAACATTTGGTCTAATTAGACGTAAAATCGGACACCGATCACTTCAGAAACATAACACGGTAAAAAAGAAGGACTAATCATCACCGTAAATAAAGAAGTGAAACTTACTCAAAAGGATGCATCGCCAATGCTCTCACAGACTTCTTGTGAAATGTTAAAGTCGACATAGTTTTACCTGTGTAAATTGCACGATAACATGAAAAAAATAAGGTGCTTAACAAAGACTCATTTCAGTAACTTTTAATCTTTGCTAAGTGGAAAACTTAAGCTCCAACACTGGTAGCATAGCAGATGAAAACTAATTCTACTAACTTCAAACGGGCTTAGATACATCAGGAAGGGATTGATTACATACCCGCAGCAAGATCCCACAGCTTGATTGTGGTATCATGTGATCCTGTTACAACTTGTGGGTCCTGAGATTTTAAGGTCAATAAACGAGTGCAACAAGTTAGAGGTCTGTGCAGAAGTACAAGCATTTAGAGGTGTAACATCTGATCATACAATGAGAACTCTTTCTTCACGTGTACAAAAATGCCCCTATTCACATCAAATTCATAGGCAAAAAATTGCTCACAACCACGAACTGACATAAAGTGCGACAGTGCACTGTCGAGGCACGGACCTACACACACTATCAATTTGACTCAACGAGACAGAGAGAACTTCGACGTACTCATTCTAAAGGACTGAAAATTATTTCACAAACCAAATCATGGAGACAGTGGGTGTGACGAGTCTAAGGAATTTGTCCATGAAAGAATAAAAGAGGCTAATTAGGGGACTTACAGTGGCCTGTGTAATCACAGAACAGACCGTATTCTCATGTCCTGATAGCGCAAACACCTGAGCCTTGGTTCTCATATCCCATACCTGTGCAATTAAATATTGGCTGCTGAGAACTTCAAAACTCTAATCTATAAAAATCACAGCATAAGGATATAAAATAATGCATCGTTAAAAGACGGAAGAATGAGGTTCTTACCCGACACACTGAGTCTCGACCACCAGTCATAAGAATATCAAGTGTAGGATGAAGCGCTAAACAGTAAACTCCACTCAAGTGTCCATGATATGAACGTATAACCTGAGCAAACCCATATCCCAGAGTAGAGTCTCAGAAAATGACATTTGAAATGACCTCTGACTCAGAGCCAAGTAAAGGCTACGCATTAATATGCTTAAAAGGAGCCAGAACACACCTTGTTGTACTCAAGATCCCAGCATTTGACTTGCTTATCATCACCAGCTGAAAACATGTAAGGATGTCGAGCACTCACTGCGAGACCTGTTCAACATCCACTCATGTACCTTTAACCTCTGCATCTGGATCAGAAAAGAGTGAAGAAATAAGCATGTACCATTAAATGGGATTTCATCGTCGATTCAAAAGCGAGCGCAATTGACCTAATGACTTGACGTACCTCGAACTTGCTCAATGTGACCAGTTAAAGTCAGCTTGAGCTGTCCAGTTCCACTGTCCCAAATCTATAGGGAATCAAAACAACGTCCTATACTCTCAGCAACCAAGCTTTGGTAAAAAATCATCTTTTAATTTTAACAACGACGACGACGACAACAAAGCAAAGAGTTGGCTCTTGCCTATGGACGAATCAAAGCGAAACGCAGTAAAGGAAACCATACTATATCCAACTACCTCAGAACATCGCATGAAATGACCAAAACTTTGAAGCATCTTAGGGCATGCAAGAAAACAATTTACTGGCAGGTCAACTAATTCATCACACCTTGATGGTTCTATCAGCTGAGCCAGTACAAAACCACTCGTTTCCAGGATCAAATGCTATTGATCGCACCCACCCTAAATGCCCACTGATGACCTGCAATGCTCCACAAGATTTAGTCACAAAAACTCAGCAATAAAAGCCCATTGATCACCACAAAGTAACATCCAGAATATTGAAATCTCCTCACTGTTAAGGAATATACAAGCTCATGACTGAAATACTTACCCTGTAGTTTACCCAAGGTGGATGCCAGACAGGCTTTGGCCATTTACTTGGGAGCCTCTTCATTACTGCAGCACTTGGTTGATACCTGCTTGAACCAAATATGTAAGTTATCACAGTATTCCTTTCAAAATTTCACTGCTTTCGATCAAATGTCTGAGTACCACGCAACGAAGACCCTTTCACACTCTTGTCCGTAATGCAAACACAAGTATTATAGAAAACTGAGTATTGTGGAAATCACATACCGATCAGCCGCTGTAATTGCAGTAGAAGTGCGATCCACTGCAGGGACTGCAGGAGCGGCTCCAACAATTGGAGCTGCAGCTGGAGGTTGGACTCGAGCAGGCACCAACGCAAGTTGCTTGCCGCCCACTTTTCCCGATGCTGATCCTGAGAACAGTAACAGCATAATTAGCATATCCTAGATGCAAGAAAAAGAAAAAAGAAAGAAAAGAGCCTCAAAACATGCTACAGAATGAACTTCAAGAACCGGTTACTGGCTTCAGTCTTTGAATGATACATCTAGGGTTTCGTTCATGCTTATTCTAAACGCTGTGTCGACACACATTTTTCTATGACTAAGACGTGCACTTCCTCGATTTGATTCACAACTCCAACGCCGCGATACTTGAAAACCACGCCACATTGGTTGGAATAATGCCGTTAATATAAATAAGGCTACCATATTTCATTCATCGAAGTCTACTTCTTCGCACTGATAAGCAGATGATGCAACTTTGAAGAACGATGGCACTCCATTCTTTAGTCTCGTCCGTGAGAAGACCGAAATGATATAACATATCGAGTAAAAAACAAAAACAAAAGAGACAAGACAGAAAATAGAAAATACCTGCATTTGTACCAGGTTGTTCTGGCGCAGGGACTCGCAAGCTTTGAAGGCCATTATCTCCAAGCTTTGCACCACCACCCTCCCTCGTGCTAGGCACCGGCATGTCCTTGACAACTACATACTCGTCATTCACCTGCATGAATTGTTCCTCGGACATTAAAACACAATTAGAAGAACCATAACACCAACATTAAATGTGGCATGAACATTGCATGATTTCGACCATTGAAGTACGATGATGACAGTATGTTATCTGTGCTGAAGTTATTCGAACGATTCTGTAGACTCCCATCAAAAAATAGCACCCGAAACCCTCCATATATACTAGCAACTACTAAATCCTAAACCATTGCACAAGAGATCTCAATACAGATCCGAGGGTTTGTGAACTGACGACTTCTCCACATCATCAGATCAACGTAACGAGAACAGTGATTAAGAGTACGAAACAGAGTGAGGAGGACAGGCCTTACCTTGCAGGTGACGCGAATTTTGCTCCTGCTTCAGATAAAGCCACCAATGGATCAAAACGAAGACAAACCACGTGTAAGAAAGAACCACAAGCGTCCTCATAGTGACCTAATTTTCTTCCTGAACTGATTCTTAAACCAATACACCGACTACCGTCAACCAGCCTGCAAAAAATACCCTGTATCGCAACCAGGGATCAGTGCAAAACCAATGAAATTCTTAGAATAAGCAGCAGTGAAATCTCCAACGAATCAGTAAGAAACATGTACCCCTCGGGTACTGCAGAAATGCGGTCGCCATGGACGGGAGCGAAGATATCCAAAGCCCGCTTTAGAGACTTGAGAGAAAGCTTCTTCAGCGACTGAGGCTCTACAGGCTCCACGGACTGCACAGGCTGCACAGGCTCCAACACCGCAGTGCCGCCTCCTCCTGTGGTCAGCATCGAAACGAGACTTGCTGCACTCTCGGCAACAAACCAAAGGATGAGAAAACCCTAATCATAGAAGACGTCCCCGCGCATGAACGCTACCACCCAAGCGCGAAAACTCCCAACCCTCACTGATAAAACTTTCACACTGTTCTCAACCGCGAAACCCAACTCAACGGGAAGAGTTCATCCATCCATTAGCCTCCGACAAGCGGCAAAACAGTGAGGAATTGTAGGAAACTGTTGTCAGAGTGTTTGGAATCTTTGGATAGAGTTCTGTTGGTGGAATTCACAGCTTCTGCTTCAGGGGTTTAGAGGGGTTTACATAGACTTTGAGGAATTTGCAGTTCGGTTTGAGAGGATTATCATGGCCTGCTTATTCAATTGCGCACTCTCTTCCTTCTGCTCTCTTTCCCTTTACTCTACATCGCGCACCCCCACCTCCATTTACCCCACCCTTACCGTCTCTTGTGAGTTTTTCGTCCTCCCACTTGTCATGAACGCATCCTTCTTTTGTCAATTTGCGTTTGCATTACCTCTCATTTTTTGGGTTATCTCTCACCTCCTTTTCTTCCTCATATCAATTGATGTGGTTAGGTTCCACCTCTTATCGACCTCAGTCATCCTCATGCCATCGTCAACGCTGGCGCTTGCTATGCTTGCCGACCGATACACGGCAAGACGTCATAGATGTTGAAATTTGTGAGGTTCATAAAGATGATGAGGTTAGTTAATTTCTTCCAGCGATTGTCATAGTGCTGTACGCTAAATTCATCGACTCCCACCCTTTCGAATAAATAACAGCAATTGATTTTGTTCGCAGGAATGGCAGGAGGCGCGGAGAGAGGAATCTAGGCAGTTGGAGAGGCGGCGGCAGGTCGAACGAGAGGAGGAAAGAAAGGCGGAGGGTGTCTATCGCAGCATTGCTAATCAACTCAAAGATTATCCCATACAGGAAGTTGCGGAAGCGAGGAAGTTTGTTGCTAGGATGATAAAATCAGGAGAAGGAGTGGAAGAGGTATTGAACTTCAAAGGTTCTGAACTTGGTATTAGAATTATTCACGTCCTGGAATTTGAGGAAGAAGTCGGTGCCAAATCCCTTGTCTTCTGTGCAACGTGTCTGGTTATTTCCTTCTACTCAGTACCTGTTATTTTTACTGGAACTGTTTTCGAGAAGTTCATCTCAATACCATGTACATCTTTCAGCTACTCTTTGAAGAACTCTCACAAGTTCGTCATTGCAGATGATTGAGGAAGCAAGTGAAAGTGGGGAGCTCACTCCCCTTGTACTTCTAGTAATTCGAAATCGTTTGGAGTTAGCTCGCCATGATGTAAGTTTATTCTCCTATAATATTATGTACAGTTTGAAGGTCTTTCCTTTCCGTCATCTGTGTTCCTGGAGCTTTGCTATTCTCGTCAGCTCCATAACTTGATTTGGGGTACATTCTCGAAATAAATCCAAAATGTACTTATTGGATTTTTAGAAATTCATCGGATTCATTTTGAAAGTAATCTAGAATGAGGAATTTTGATGACAGTTGAATACCTTAGCATTCCAACATGATTTTTATCTCTGACTTTGAATGCACTGAAATGTACACCATACTGAGAGAAACTGATGAAGTTTTCTTTGATTACTTGCTTTTATTTCTGAAATATGAGCTCACTTGTCTGCTTGGGGGGGGGTTGAAGGATGAACGAGACGCAATGCAAGCTCTTGATTTGCTATACCGTCGAGTAGAGGTAAGACCACCGTACAGTCATGGTCCCTAACGAAATCGTAAATCCTGGTCGTCCTTGCAGATGTCACACGACGTTGAATATTATTTCTCGCTCTTCAATCAACTCCTAATGGATAATGGTTTGTAATTTTAGTTCAAATGCACTGGAATAATAAGCTGAAACTCCTCATGTTGATTTTCCTCTTTTTTTCGCTCCTTTGTCATTGTTAATCAGGTTCTCCATCTTTTTGTTTTGTGTAACTTTGAGAAAGATTCTTTCCCTCTTGTGCCGGTTTAAGCTAACCAGAATCATCGCTGCGTCGCCCAAATGCTCTCCTTGGGGTTACATATTTTACGTCTTCGATGCAGTATTTTTTAGAAAAGTGGGATTTTTCACGCTACTCTGCTTCCGCCGGTTTCTGCATTGAGTCTTGGTTGAAAAACAGTGTTCCTTCTAGTCCTTATTCCCCTAATTTTTAAGCTGACCTAGACAGCTTGATGTATTAATGTTTTCTTTCTTGTCCATAGATGGAACTGCTTCAAAAGGACGCGAGCATGGCTATGATACTGCTCAATCAACTCTTAAACCTTCACGACGGTTTCAGTCACGAAGAGTGGTTGCGACGGTCTCGGACGACCATGCTTCAAGTATTCGTTCCTGAGGATGCATTCACCATCCTTGGTGCGTCCGATTTTGACATGGAGAATGTAAGCCCTTTTTCCTTATCTTTGTACTTAAGTGTGGAGGACAGTAGTAGCAAACAAAACAAGCTTCCTCTCAGGAATTAAAATATTTTTAATCTCTAAAAGAATGGAAATTATTACCTTTGAAAATGTATGCAAATTGACAGTGGCATTCTCATGTGGGACTCGCATGGAGAATCTCTTTGCGATTTTTATTTCAGAATCTCTATATCCTTGTTGCCTCATGGGTTTTTTAACCTGTCGAGCAGCATTTTGTCTGTGAAAACGTCAGAGAGCTCGTGATGTAGTTTCTTCTCTTTGACATGCACGTCGTCATAGTCCTTTTGATCTTTATTGTAAACTGCACGTTTTTTGCATTGGACCTTTGCATTTTATACGGCTGTGTCAAATTTACCTTTTCCATGAATTTCTACATACATACTAAGCTATGAAATGATGTATAATTGTGAAATTGTTATGATCCAGCAAATGGGGCCGATAGAGATCCCCGAGGAAGATGAGGGTTTGCTTCGAATAGACTTCATAAGAGAAGTGGATGAGCTGATTTCGGAGCTAGAAACTGAAGCAGAAGTGCAACCTGTATCAGGCTTTGATGCTCAGTCAGTGGCTGTGCGCCTTCGACAACAAGAAAAATTGAGGGCAATACAGCAAGTAAAAGATTTGAGGCATTTAGCAGCAACACTTAAGTGGTAGAATGCGTTCGTTAAAATTTGATATACTGCTGTGACTGAATCAGTTTCGTTTTGCCTATGTAAGTTCTCTATTTAATATGTAGGAACTTTTCTTCTTCTTTTTGAATAAAATAGTAGAAACAGAATATAAAATGTATGCACTCCAACTGTTATACTTTTGTTTTAAACCAAGTGGGTGGGTAGTTCACTTAATTGCATGTGCATGCAGAGTGAAGCAAGTCTTTTCATGTGCATTCAAAACATTTACGTTCATTGATCGTGGTTAAAAATTTACAAGTTAGTCGATGCAACAGTCACAACGTTACAACAGTATTTACGTAATTGTTGGCATGCGGCACCTGAAAAGATTTGCAATAGTTGTTGTTATACGTGTGGGATTTCAAACATCAAAAATTGAATAATTATAATTGTTTCAATTTTATTGAAAATACTGCCTCGCTAAACAACTGTACATTTTATTTAAATATACGTTTTACATAAATAAAAAATAGTATCAAAAAGACCTTTGTATTAAAGTTGATTTTGTCCTGGTCAGAATTAAAATATAAACAATGATGGATAAAAATTAACTTCCATAAACTATTGTGCTTATAAATATGTGTATTTTGTTGTGATAATATGATCACTTGCTTGTTAAGTAGATGTAGCAATCTTAGTAAAAATAAAAATTACATAAATAGAAATAATTTTGGTGAGTTTTTTATGTAAATATTTATTATTTGCATTACTTTATGAGATTAAAATGAATAAATTGTTTTATGAATTTTTAAAGTACACAAATTCCAATAGAATATTTATTAGAAATCACACCAAAATTACAACAATGCAACTCAAGAATGAGTAGAAGAGAAAGATTGAAGAATTTTCAAATTTTCAAAATCAATCAATCTTGATATTTAAATCTATAATCTTTACTTAAACAACAATCAAAATTTCTAAAATTGTCCCAACTGTTTACAATGTGCAATTTTGCTATGTCCTTGTTATAGCAAGGACACAAATCAACTAACAAAAATCTCATCATTAAGCATCTTAATATTTATAAGAAATACAAGACAAAAAGATAAAATTACAAGCTAGTAGAAAATATCAGCAATTTTTTTGCCATAAGTCTCTGGACAAGATTCAGTTCATCTATATTTCAATCTGTATTCTTTGTGTAGGGTTGGATTCACCTCTCTTCTATTAATTTTACAACATGAAAAAATAATTTACATATATGGATGAAAGTATATATATATAGAATTATATATACATATATATATATGTGTGTATATGTATATATATGTATATAATTTGTTCAAACAAAATGGACTAAGTCATAATTCTTAATCCATATTTGAGGTTAATTTTACCTTTGGCACTACTATATTGACAAGTTAGTCACTTCAATTTTTAAGGCAATTGCTTTAGAATGTGCATGAATGTCTCAAAGTTGTCAAGAGCTAAAAAAATTTGAAAGCAATATAAGAAGAACTTACATGCCATCATTGTAAAAAAGAAACTAATGACTACAAATAAGTCTTATTCTTGGTCTATTGTAGGATTATGATTAAAGACAATGAAAACAAAAGTACTCTATAAAAAAAAATAAGTACACAGTTAGGGCTATTGCTCTTAAGGATATTTGTTTCTGAATGTTTTTTTTTTAAGCATTGTTCATACATTTATAGGTTTTGTTTTTATACTCTATTTTTTTGTAAACACATATAGAAATTTTATGTATTTTTTTATAATAATTTTAATTTAAATTATTTGTATTCTTAGATTTATTTTATTTAAACAAATTATTTTTTATTTTAATACATACTTTAAACTATATATAAAATACATTGTTTTAAAAATATAATTATATTACCATTTTAAGTAAAAATATATTTAAAATTCAATTTTGATATAAAAATATGGAAAAAATAATATCAATATTTTATTAAAAAAATAAAGATTTGATTTTATAACAAATAATTCTATTTTATATTATATGGTATTTTTTAAAAAATTAATCCAAATACAACTTTATTATAATTAATATTCATTTTGTAAGTATTTTGATTGTGGTTTTTATGAAGTATTTGAAGAAAAAAGGTTGTCTTTTTATTGAGTAAAAGAGATACTTAAATAACACACAAGACACAACAGCTGCAATGTTACATTATTAATATAATAACGTAATTTATCAATAACTTTTGTGGCAAAGCCAAGGTTTCCAATGCTAACATGTATATGTATGTGTATATATATATATATATATATATATATATAAGGTATAACTAATGCTACCAAAGTTTTTGTTATTGTTGCTACAATCTACCATCCACTTGTCATCTTTCTTTAATTTCTTATTGTTCCAATCAAATGGTTTTAAAGGTATCAAAGAAAGGAAATTTGATTATTTTGAAAGATATAAAACAAAGGTGACATGTAGGAGAATGTGGTTTGTTGTGGCAATAGAAAAAAGTGTGGTGGCATTAGCAATACCCTATATATACACACAAATATATAGACATCAATATTGTAATGCATTATTATTGTTTTTGCAAAAAAAAAAAAAAAAAAAAAAAAAAAAACTTATGTTTGAGTTTTAATTTAAAATAGTATATAAGAACCAAGATATGTAAAGAAGTTTTATTAGAAGAATTTGTTTGTTTTATTTATTTCAATACATGAAAAAAAGTTACAAACACATAGATATAGTCAACTTGTAGTTTTTAAAAAACACATTAAGATTAATGTTTTCTCCAATAATATAGTTTGACTTCAAGAAAGAAAAAGATTAATATTGAAACAATTTAAATCGTTAAGACAGAAAAAATAAAATAAAAAATAAAATAAAAAATAAAAACTAAAAACGTGAATGTTAATTGTTTTGAAAAACATGACATCAATTTTACAATCCTAAAATCAGCTTCATCAATACTGGTCCGCTTCACGGCCAGCCTCTGGTCACCACGACCTACAACAGAAATGAAGAATAAGCGTGAAATTCCATGCAAAACTGTCTTCGTAATCACATGCCCAAACCCTAAACCTGGCCGTAGGGGACATGAGGGCCATTCCGCCATGGAATCACAAAGTGAGTAGGTCCTTCCGGACCTACTGTCCGTGTTTCAACCGAGGCTGTTCCAGACCGTCCAGAGGAGGAGGCTCGGACCCGGCGCTGCGGGTTCAGGCGACCTTTCTCCACCGACCCCGCTGGTGTCGACACTCCCTCCCTACCTTCCCCAAATACCCTAATGACGTTTCCGAGACGGAAACCGATTTTTGAGTTTTCAAATGCAGTTGCGTCCGCACACACCGTGTCAGAGCAGTGTCATCACGCCCCAAATTTACGAACACCGCCCTCTCTCTCTCTCTGCGCTTCTGCGAGAGAGAAAAAAAAACACTTGTTGTCGCCACGATTTGTCGTCGTAGAGAATAGAAATTGAAGTGCCCAAGTCTCTCTGTCTGTCAGCTTAGTTGGAGCCTTTCGGTGGTGTTGGTTGTGGTCGTGGTGGCTGCTGCGGTGGTCCGCTTGAAGACTGCGTGCGGGTTTGTTTCTGCGGAAGGAGAGCACCCATGGCGGACCTGGCCGAGAGGAAGGACGATGGCGAGATTGGTGTGAACCCGGACGGTAGTACGGGTGAGGATTCATTGCGTGCTGAGCATTTCGAGAGTCACCCTGTTTTGTTCGTTTAGTTTAGTTTAGTTTAGTTTTTTTTTTGGATTGGTGTTGTGATGCTGATCGGAGTTATAGAGGCGAGATTGTGGTTGGTTGGAGTTAACCTTCTTGAGAAAGGCGAGTCTAGGTCAATGATTGGATCAGGAGATGCCTATTGATCGAGAAAGCCCTAATTTCATCAGGAACCTTTCTTACACTGATATCTTTGTGGCGATGCCGGTACTTTAGGATATTTGTATATGAGTCTGGTGATGAGTTATTTTCAATAGACGACGATGAGGTTAGAGTGCAGTTTCCCTCTTCTTAGATTGGTTGGGTCGGGTTTGGGTTGCTGCCAGTTGCTTGATCCCAGCCTTCAGAGATGAATTAGCGATAATGCCAGTTATGTCACTTTAGAGATTAATACTGTGAGTTCAAATGTAGATGAAAGGGCGGCAAGGAAGGCGAAAGTAAATGATATCTGGGAGAAGTTAAAAGTGAAGGATCCCTTACCTGCCAAGACGGTCTTGCCGAAGACGAAGAAAGTGTCGAAATCTAGCAAGCCATCCAAAGCTGTGCCGGTAATTTTACGCCTGTTTTTAACTCGTCACTCTCCTCTATGATCGATTGCTTGTCGTACAAATACGTTACTCTAAACTTACGAATATCCGATTAACTTGCGACATTTATCATTTGTCTGCTTTTCCTTGTTTCCATGCATGTAACCATAACGTCTTTGACCAGATAAATTAAACGTTGCAGAGTTGGATGGTGTCTCTTGGAATTGCACCACCGAAAGGATCCAAGTTAGTTTCAGACCAAGGTGAGAAATTGCTGAAGGTAACGAACGGAACTGCTGATAATGGCCTGAATAAGGGTATTCAGGCAACCACTGCTCATGACCATGTGGAAGTAAAAGAAAGTGCTCGAAATGAGGCGGAGATAAAGGAAATAAGCACTTCTTCAGGATCCGACTTAAAAGTACATCTCTCAACCCCAACATTTCTTCTTCTTTGAGATCGGAGCTACCTCCTGGGAAACCATTAAATATTCCGCGGTTTTAGATTGTGGTGCTAAGTTTGTCGTCAAGTCCTTATGCTAGGTTCTACTACGAGATGTGTGGATTTGCAGAAGTTGTGAAAACATTTCGCTCGTTTAGTTGTAGGCTCGAAACGGGAACTTTGCATGATTTGTTATTTTTGCTTCTGCGTTCGAATGCAGAATTGTTTGGTTTTTACTTGCTCTCCTGGTACGGGTTATTCCTTGAAGCTAAATGTGTGCTTAACCTCACAGTGTTAGCGTTCTTCGTCGATAGCTTAGAGTTCAATGGATGGGACCCTTCATCGGTTTGTTAAGTATTACGCCTAATTCTTAGAACCTATCTTCCAATGTAATACTGTTCTTATTGTGTTACGGATCGTGCAGGTTAATGAGGTACTCAGTAGGCTAAGGGAAGGAGCAGACACTACCACAAGCTCAAATTTAAAGACTTCCGAAGATTCTAAGGATTCCACGGCTGCCCAATCATCGAGACGAAAATCAGAGATGCACGCTTCATCGTCATCTGGGCTGGATAGTATCTTACAGCAGATTTGTAAAAAACAGAAGCCCAATATTTTGGATAGAAGTAGAAAGGATTGGGGGCAGTTTAAAGAGGAGAAGGGAATAGAAGATGAGCTCGAAGCGTACAAGAAAAGTGGAGACAAATATTTGGATAAAGTTGCCTTTCTCCAACGGTCTGATCTTCGAGAGTACGAGAAAGAGAGGGATGCTCGCCTCGCTCTTCAATCCAAACAGCGATCTGAAACCGCTTCATTGAATTAAAAGCTCTATCCAAAATAATTATACTAGTTGGCCTTTTTGGAGGGGGGGGGAGAATGCTTGACTTTGTCCCTGTCTGCGTCGTTACAATGCTCGCGCTCTCCTTCCCTCGCGCCCTGTAGATCCTCAGGCATCTCTGTAGGGTTTACCGGATATACGTCTTTCGCAGATCTGTTGCAGCAATTGGAACCGTCAGTTACATCAGACGGAATGTTTGACACGAATATCAAAGCCATAGTAGGTATTCATAGTTGACTGAATGGGAGTCGTTCCATGATTTAAGGGACTCTTCCTAAGCTTTTGTTGTTTAGCTCAGGTCAGAATTGACTCGGAGGGAAAGCAGTAGACTAGTTGCTTCCACATAGAACTAGCGTGTTTAAAGCAAACATAAGAAAAATGTGTAGATACCCGAACGGCGTAGAACTCAGCCGTAGTCCTCTGAATGTAGTTGTGCTACCTTCCACGCAAGCATTGTAAGTGCTTCCTGCTGTTCAAAGTTGCGTTCTTGATATATGGTGCTGTGGTCGATTACTGCACCGACCTTCGGAGAACAGACCTACGAGGGCACACGTATGAAATACAGGCATATAGGGTACAGACTTCAGGAAATACGGAATTGTGAAATTGACTTCTGGGATTCAGATAGTTAATTCAAGCTTTATAACAAGTTAGTCCAAATAATGAATACCACCTGAAGTGGCTGCAGACCACTTTATTACCGATTAACTCAACTAATTAAGCCCAAATATAGTAATGGTAAGACCTAAAGGATATTCCCAGGTGCTTCTCACTCCCCATATACAAAATGACAAAATTTCTTTTATTATTCTAAAGTAGTAAAAAATTAATACAATAAAAAAACTTAAAACTTGATATTGTTCATTATTTTAAGTTAATTATATTGTAATTTTTTTGAAAAAAATATAATAATTTTATTTTTTTGACAAAATTCTAAAAATGTAAAAAATAGCTAGAATCTATATTGGAAAAAATTCTATAAAATGTAGTAACTTACCTCACAAGTGATCTTAAAACCACCAATAAATCATGAAGCCAAAACACCACCTTTAAAAGGCACCATGAAATTCTACCACATCTACCTTCTATGTTTGTCAAAATATAATCCTTCAAAGTGAAATATAATATTTGAGCAAAACAAATTGATAAAACCACCGAGTGGATTGTGAAACTCCAGGTGACAAAATGCACGAAACAGACTAAGTCAAATACATGATTGATCGCTCATTAATCGGACTGTCGGTGGGTTTTTTTTTCCCAATCACAAGGAAATCGGTACCCAAGTTGGCGCTTGTATTACTCTTACAACATAAGACGGTGTCGCAAGGCGTCTCAAGAGCTCACCACGGCGACAGTTGCGGCGTCAAGCGACACACAGATTGTTGGTCCTAAGAATAATTTTGTTGTATGTTGTCGCGATCGGTTCTGATCTCACTCTTGCCTTTGTCTTACCTCCTCCTTAAACCCTTGAAAAATACCCACTTTTGTGTTGTAGCTGGTCCAATAGTCATGATTGCTTCATTGCAATTTGCCTGTCAAGCTCTGTCGGTGACGACTTCGTTCTCGCACACCTCTCGTTCTTCACCGTGTTTGGGATCCACCCACAAAGCCTCCACTGATTGCTTGAGTGCAGCTTCCTCACGATCCTTCGTACTCTTGCCCCCCACCCCATCCGTCAGGTGAGAGATTCTTAGCCATTCTCCTGCCGATTGCTTCGTTATGTTCCGTGCCTTGGATTCGTTATTGAGGTTCGTGTTGTCACGAGATCGAGAGAGAGGGAGAGGGGTGACGCTTTCTTGAGGTATTTGTTGAAGATTTTGTTTTTGGGTCAGAACCGGACGTTTGTGAGTAATTTGAAACTTGCGTGGTTTGTGTTTGGTTTGATTCTGTTTTCTGTTCCTGACGATGGATTTGGTGGAGTGGTGTGAGTGGTGAATGCTGTATTTTTATTCAATTATGCCGAGTGATCATTAAGTACTGATCCATTGAGTTTTTTTTGCAGACAATTACGTTCTAATCTGTTTATTTTCTTCGACGTCAACAATGTTTATCAATGCTGCGCTGAAATCGGGATATTAGTGGCTAACGTGATGACTTTCAATCTTGTGTATCGAGTTGCAGATTGCACGGTCAGAGTGTTAAAAAGCAAAGAATCAGGCCAATTGTAGCAGCATCAGGTTTCGCTCCTGCCATAATCCTGTTATTAAATGGAAGGTTTGCTACGGAAACAAGTAACATAATTTGATTCTTCTTGTCCACAAGACCACATATTCTGCAGTGGAAGTGGAACGTTTTTTATGAGGTACCCGACATCCGTCAGCCCTTAACGAGGTGGTCTTGCATTATCTCTCCAGGGACTGCTTTTAGCACCGATGAGGAGAGTAGCATTCTTCCAATTGGGGCGTCATGGGCTGTTCACAAGTTCGGTGGGACTTGTGTGGCCACTTCTGAGCGGATTAAAAATGTCGCAAAGATCATTGTTGAAGATACCTCAAAACGAAAAGTAGCAGTTGTGTCAGCCATGTCTCAGGTTACTGACATGATGTATGGTCTAGTATATAAAGCTCAAAAGCGTGATGCTTCTTACGAAGGTGACTTGGAAGAGGTTTATGACAAGCACAAAAAAACTGCAGACTCTTCTCGAGATAGGGAAAGAGCTTAGCACGTTTCTCTCTGACTTGGAAGCAGATATTTTCAATCTCCGGGCAATGCTTCGAGCTATAAGTATCGGTATTATATGGGCTCTGAACTTTTACATTGAAATCTGTCAAATCAATCCTCATTTTCTTCCCTTACGTCTTCTTCAATGCACATATCTTTCACCTTGAGCATGACTTAATAGAAGAGAAGGACGTAGATTGTAGTTGTGTACTTCATCATGATGTTCCCCCATACTTACATCAATTGATGCGGGTTGCAGCTGGGTACGCTCCTGAGACCTTAGAAGATTGGGTGGTAGGACACGGAGAGGTGTGGGCTGCGAAGTTGCTTGCTGCGGCGGTTCGAAAGGTATGAGGGAGATTCCAAGGTCTAAACAGAGGTCCTCCTTGGTTGTGACTTGGGAGTCATGGGTTTGTATCAAGAAGGATATAGAATTCATGGTTGAATTTAGTTGATATCTCTCTAAGAAGAGAGTAGAACAGCCATAGTAGCAAGCATGTAATTTTCGGATACCATCTGGAGTTTGTGTGATATCGCTGAATAAGATCTATCCTTTTTTTTGTATGGCTTTCCATGGCTGAACTATTCAGCGTTTAAGATTTGATGTAGAAAGCCTGTTGACTTCATGCTCTTCCACATGTTTCTTGCAGGCCAGTAGTGAACACTCAGTGTGCTTTGCGGTTCCTGAGAAGGAAGCGGACACAGTTCGTGAAGCATTGTTGCTGAAGTTCCGTAAAGATCTTGATGCTGAACGGTTATCAAAGGTAATGGGTCTTTCACAAAATGAACTGTTTTACTATTAGCTAGTGGTTGAAGGGCCATATTTAACTAGAGCCCAGTATGAGCTCCTAACTGTGGTCTTTTTGTTGCACAGGTGGAGGTGGTAAAAAATTGTTCCATACTTGCTGCAGTGGGGCATCGGATGGCTAGCACACCCGATGTTAGTGCAAATCTTTTCGATGCGCTTTCTAAGGTCTGCATGGACATACAGAAGAGAATTCGATGTGTAGAATGTTCAGCTGAATGATGACCGAGTGATTTTGATGTGTCTTGGCAGTTGGTTTTCATTTACTTAATTTTTCCTAAAAGAAACTTTTTAATTTTTTTTTACTGATGAATATCAAGCGTGTGTTACGCACTATTAATTGAATTCGGAGCCCCAATTTCTTATCTTGAAGGACTCTTTTCATCTGCGTATTGCAGGCCAGCATCAATGTGAGGGCATTCGCTCAAGGATGCTCAGAATACAATATCACAGTGGTGGTGGATCAGAATGATGCTGTTCGAGCTCTCAAGGCTGTGCATTCCAGGTTCTATCATAATGAAACGTCCATAGCTGTTGGGCTTGTTGGTCCTGGCTCTATTGGAAAGGCTCTTCTGAACCAATTTAAAGAGCAGGCCAGTATCTATTCGATATATTTGCCATCATTCTTTTTTAAGATCCAGTATTTATTGCTTTGATCGCTCTCGATTTTTTCTGGGTTTCATTCAAGTGATCTTCAATGAAACCCAGAAAAAATTGCGTGTGGAATTGAGCTTTGCATACAGTAGCTAGCTTGATATTTTCCGTTTTTTTTTCTTTTCTTTGCTTTTCTTTCTTTTATATTCAAATTTTTAATCTGAGTGGTTGGATGTCATCAGGTGGCAATATTGAAGGAGGACAATAAAGTAGACTTTCGTGTGATGGGTATTCAAAATAGAACAAAAATGTACTTAAGTGAAACGTGAGTACGCGTCGATTTTATCTGTGACCTGTTCGAGTTTTTTTTTTTTTGTTTTTGTTTTTGTTTTTGTTTTTTTTTTGTTTGTTTGTTTGTTTTTTTTTTTTTTTTTTGACGATGATACAGTAGCGACTCTGAAACGGAAGAGCAGCATGAAAAGTGTTTTTTTGTAGTTAGATGCTCATCCCTGCATAATAAGATTCGAAATTCATCCTTACTAGGTTGATCGGAGGAAGGTGACGCCTCTTTAGACAATATAGATGAACTTGATTGACTTCTCTCACGCATGTTGCGATGTTTTGCAGAGCTATTGACTTGTCAAACTGGGAGGAGCTGCTGCAAACTAAAGGAGTCCCAAAGGATATCGCTATATTTACAGCACATATGCAGAGCCACTCTTTGCCAAATGCTGTGATTGTAGATTGCACTGCTGACGACGATGTTACCGGAAATTACTATGACTGGCTACAGAAGGGCATCCACATCATAACCCCAAACAAAATAGCCAATTCAGGACCATATGAACAGGTACTACTTCATTGATATGCCGTTTCTTATTTGTCACTCATTTGACAAATTGACGAATTATTATCTTTCTCGTTCTCTGTCTTATGAAGATTACTCTACAAGACTTGGAGCAAAAAAACTGGATATGAAGTTTTCAAGTGTGTGCACTTCAGAAGTTAATATTCATGCTAGGTAGCCATAATATGCAAAGCTCAGAATTTGCTTGTTGTGCTGTAGTATGCGAGATTGAGGCGATTACAACGCCAGTCAGGCATTCATTATTTCTATGAAGGAACTGTTGGGGCAGGGCTACCAATCATCAGTACTTTGCGTGGACTTATTGGAACAGGTGACAAGATTCTGAAGGTGGAGGGCGTTCTCAGGTCAGCAAGTGTTTGCTCGGCTCTCCATTAATTATGTTGTTCTTGATTTTAGTCTTTAGAAAATCGTCATACACATAATCGGATTCGTGCCATAAAATAAACAAAAGTTAGCTCAATGATTTCACAACGGTAATGGCGAAGGTGGCTTCATGCTTTCATTTTGAACTGGCAGTTCGCTAACTAGCGGTTATGTTGATTCAGCGGCACGTTGAGCTATTTGTTTAATAACTTTAACGGGGAGAAGCCGTTCAGTCAGATCGTTACAGAGGCCAAGGCCGAAGGGCTCACGGAACCTAATCCAAAGGATGATCTTACTGGAATGGACGTGGGTCGTAAGGTATGGGATTAAGGAGTATGTTTCGTCAAGATAAAGATATTTAAAGAATCGAATATGCCATGTGAGTATCAGGTCAAATTGCTTATAGAATCTTATCAGAGACGTTAAAGCATTTCGGACGTGAAATGAACACAGGTCACCATCCTCGCTCGGGAGTGTGGACTGCGGTTGGAACTTGACGATGTTAAAATAGACGAGGACTGGATGTCTGAAGATCTCCTGGTAATTTGCGCATCGTTAAATCATCTGCTCATTTTGTGAAACCCTTTCGAAAGTTTGTTTCTAGTATAGTGTCGCACAAAGAGATCCCGAATTTAACCACCTCCACCCTGAACGTATATCAGAGTCATGATACTGCGGAAAAGTACTTGGAGGAGCTTCCGAAAAGTTTCGATGAAGTGATTGAACCCGGAGGAAAAAAGCGGAAACAGCAAGAGAAGTGAGTTCTTCGCACCGTTCTAGGACATAAAAATTTACCATTCGTCTTCTTGAATGTGATTATTTTATGTTGAATTGACTCAAACTGAACCAGCTCCCTCCTTTGCACAGGTCTTGCGATTTGTAGGGATAGTAGATGTAGTGAAGAGGGAAGGCAGGGTACAACTGGTAAGTAAACCGATATCAGATGCCTTTGCTCAACTTTCCGGTGCGGACAATATGATTGCTTTTACCACCACAAGATACAAATCCGAGCAACGTCACATCGTGAGAGGCCCAGGAGCTGGTCCTGAGGTCACTGCAGCTGGTGTATAAAGCGACTTGTTACGACTAGTTTCATACTTGGGTGTTCCATCGCAGTTCCATGGGTTTCAAATATTAAAAGTTTCAAGAGCTGATTTTTGTCACCAGATCGGCTTTGTTAAGAGTTCATTAGGGTTCAAAATGATACTAGAGTTTCCTATTAGATGGAATGCTCCACCCTTCCTTCCAGGGCTGTTAAGTACAGGCTTTAGTAACTTGTTGATTATCAATGGTTATCATAGTCACCAATTGCCCTTATACGAAAAAAACAGATCTAGCAGCAGTTTGAGTACAAGACGGGAACTAGCAGTCAGTTGGCATGAAGTGTAATCACCTCACGATATCAAATATACGTAGATTGAGAACAAACGGTCCAAATACTGAATCTGAACGCAGTGATTGCGAACGAATTCTTGTTGTCATATTGTCATTACATCCGTTCACAAATACATATTTGTCTATCATTGCATTTCCCTCAATGGAATTCATAACCAGCAGGCATGTGACGTATGATAGAATAGAGTGGTGTGGAAAAGAGTTGCCCCCAGACCGAACATAAGGTGTGTGAAAGAGAATAGAGCTCCTGCAGTCCCCGCAATGATTCCTCATCCCATGAAAATAGAAGGTTTTGAAAAGGGTTAAATTCGACAACCAGAGCATCGGAACGATATTAAATCACGGCTTTGTCGGCCCTTCCAACAAGATTATATGCAGTATCTGCCTTAACCAGATTGAAGATCCATCGACACTCTTGGTACCGTTCCAGTTTTCTCTGGAGTGAGGGTCCACACCACCTGCAACCCAGACCCACCCACATTGATAGGAACCGCACCACACCCTCGCCTATACAAACCCTCCACAACCCACAAAATCCAACCCGGGACTCGAGCGAAACTCGCTCACTCACAGCACGATCAACATACACTCATGTACTTTGCTTCGATGCATTATTCACCGCCAGCAAATCAAAACAAGCTCACGATCACACAACTACGTGACAGGGGTAGAAATACGAGCGCAGAGAGGGCAACAACATCAGGACCTGAGAAGGACACAGACAGACAGACAGACTTGCTTGGTGGGTGTGCGAATAAGCAATAGCGACGACGCGGCTTCCAGTTGACGATTGGGTGTGAGAAAGGGGAGGTGGGACATAGCATGAACTAAAGGGATGAAGCACCGGCAGTCGTGGTTGTGGTGGGTGCAAAGTCTGCAATATGGCCCAGCACACGCACACCGCGACAACGACCACCACCTCCAGCACAAAGCAGCAGGAGCAGGCTCCCAGGTCTGTGGTTGGGTTCCTGCAGTCCAGCAATGGCGCCTCCACAACCCCCGCCTCGCGACTCCGACACTTCCACATCTTGCCCCCGCCTCGACCTCGGAACCACAGCCGGTCTCTCCATTTTTATACAGCACGTGGCAAGCCTGTTATAAGTGGACGCTTTCGTACGTGTGGTAATCGGACACGTCAGAGGTCTGTGAATAGCCTTTTTCACTTTAATAATGATAATAACCAATGCAAACCTTGACTAGTTTTTTTTTTCTTTTTTTCTTTTTTTTTTTTCTTTTTTTTTTTTTTTGTGTGTGAGTGTATGTTGCAGAGCATCAGTTCAGCTAATAGTTTCTTTTGAGCAGGTTTTGTATGGTGTGTGGGTCTTTTTAAGGATTGGGATGATTTGTGATGATGTAGCTTGGTTTTCCATCTGTAAATCTGGTTTTGTATGTGATTTCATGCCTCGCTTGAGTGTTGGTTGCAAACATGGAGGTTTTTGTGATCAAAGTTACTGTGCAAATAAGTATGTAGTTCAAGATCTTGATTTGCAAAATTTATCAATGATTTAACGGTACTCTGGTGACAAATAATGTAATCTTTGATGTTTTGATTAAAGATGTTATCATGGATATGTGTATTTAGAAAGGAATCAAATGTCAAATTTTGTGATTAAGTTTCTTAATAAAATATTTATCTAAAACTACACTCTAACGAAATTGATTTGGCTAGTTGCCAACATGCATCCTTGGTTGAAAAATAAAGACAAGTGAATTTGAAAAAAGAAAAAAATGAAAAAAGGTTATTTACACAAATAAATAAATAAACCATACAAATATGTGTATGCAATTTCTTTCTAAAATGCTGGATTTCTACTGGCACATCTTCATTTAATACTATATATATATATATATATATATATATTACATTCATCATTAATAATAATAATTTCCAACTAATGATTTATTAAACAAGGGCACAATACAACATACCTTAAACACAATATATATACATAAATATATATATATATATATATATAATAAAAATTCACTCCCCCGCCTTTAAAAAAGAATGCATTTAAAATAAATTAAAAAAATAAAACTCCAAACGAATGATCTCTCTCACTATAAGACATTGTAGATCTATTCATTAAATTCATTACCCAATTCACTCTGTTCTGTTTATGCCCCCTGTTACTTTTGTAGCAAAGTCGACCTCATTCAATACAAAACAACATCTCCCTTGTTTTGCAAAAGTACAAACAATAATGATACCAACCTTAATCAAACCCAACAGACATCAACATGTAATAATTTGTCATGCAGCATAATTCATAATAGTAAATGTCAGGGGCAAATATGGAGAAAAAGAATCTACTCACACCCTTATATGGCTGATGATGCTGTGCTTTTTTGGTATCATTAGATCGTGGCAGCGATGGATCTTCGACGAATTACACCGAAACTGGGAAGGCCGAGTGATGCAGAGTCCTAAGGTTATTTCAACTTGCCGTCCCACCGTCAGTAACCCTTGACTGCAACAGTTACCGACCGCCACACGAATTGCCGTAGGAAAAAGCTCATACACAATCAACCATAGCTTTCAATGGAGCACAAAGTAATGTATCGAATTCGGCAATCCTTGGAAACTGTTTCCAAGCGTCCTTCTGAAGTGACTTGCGAGTTTTCTGATGCGACTAATTCTGTGGTCAAAAGTCACCCAAATCTGAGGCGGAGGATGTATAAATAGGCAATCGCATGCCGACATATCACCACTTGGAAGTTGAATTCGGAACTGCTTCCAAAGTCCGAATACCGACTGAACTTACGACGGTGACGGCATGAAGAGGCTGAGTGGGTGCATGTGCTGGAGGTGGAGATGCGGGATGATGAGACCGTAGTTTCTTCGTCAAAATTACTATTGTATCTCACTGCATCCCGAGATTCTAATTTTCGCTCAAAAGTTGCCGAAATTATATCCAGGACACTCGGTTTCAATCCTAAACCATGCAGGGCTACCACACGATGACTCACACCCCGAGCACAAACCAATTCCTCGAAGAAAGCAGCTGTGCAAGTAGAGTCTGACACCCTTTCTTTCAATCGATGATACGTAAAGCGCTCATCCAAGGCGCGTGTGTACACGGTCGACACGCTCCGAGGCAAGCGAAAAAATTACAATCAGGTCGTAGCAAAGCGGATGAACGAGGAGCGCCCAATGCTGCCCCCTTGCTCGATGATCCCGAACAATTCCCCAGCATTCCCGCGACCCCGTCTTGCGATTGGTGGGTCAGCAACTCATCGAATTTTGCGATTGCGGAAGTCTCATTATTGCTTTCGAGCCTGGCGTATCTCCGGAGAAGGTGAGCTTCGCAAAACAAGATGGATGAAATATTTCATTCGTTTGTACGACATCATTCGTCCACATTGAGTTATTGCCCAGGCTGCCATGTGTTCAACGTCCCACAGCCAATCCCCCAATAATTCACAATTCTTTCTCTTTCTGTCTGTCCGTCTGTCTGTCTTTTACTTCTCTCTATTTATATTTGCCTTGTAGTCTTTATGTGTTTCACGTTGTTGGCTCTTTGAAGTCACATTTTTGTGTTGATCATGGTTGTATCAAGGTGGTCACAATGACTTGAATGCATGAAATGTGGTTCGAAAGTGCAAAGATGTGCTTTCAAATGAAAAATTTTGAGATCTTAATTTTCTATTTCTATATTTTTTTCTGGAAAAGAGGTGATTATCAAGATTGAAACAAGCTTTGAAATAATAAAAATATTACGTGTAATTTAATTTAATTATTTATCTTGTGGAATGAACTCATATATATTCATATATACTGATGAAAACTTGTGATGTTGGGCATTGCGATCTTTGGCAGTACCATCCATCCATGTTCCCTCATTCATCCGTATTCCCTCATTCCCATGTTGGGCCTATGAGAAGACTTCTTTGTCTTCTACCCAAACTATTTTATATAATAGATATATATACACATATATGTGTTTAATAATTTATCTAAATATTATATTATGTTTGGGTTTTTTTTTGACAAATCCAATCCAATTTTTAATTCAAAACTCATTGACATGCAAATTGTACTTCAACTAATACAAATAAATATTGACCTTTTAATGATGTATTTTACTGGTCATGATTTTTATTTCTACTGTTAAAAAGTTTAAAATTTACAATTTAAATTGCAATTTTAAGGGAACAAAATGTGCAAACAAAGTTTGCTTCAGTCAAAATCTACTTGTCCTTTTATTTGGAAATCTAAAAACTTGTGAGTCAAGCTTTTAAAGATTTGTCATTCAAACTTCTAGAATGGACTTCTTTGAAAACTTGATACACACTCTATTTTAATAATTAAAATATAATAACAAAAAATCTTCAAACATTTCAAGAATTATTTAAAGTTTTAAAATCTAAAGTCATTAAAATTATTGGATAACATTTCTTGTGCTTCATTGAGTTCAACGGTTACATTTTCTTTACTTACAAACTAATGTAGTATTAGGAATAATTCTTTCAGTAGAAATATCTAATCTTGAATTAAAATTGCATCAAATAGAAATAACATCACTTACTAGTCATAAAACAGTATACTGACAATGACGCATAATATGAAAGGATTTCTATTAAAAACCATTAAAGAATGCTCCTAGATTAATAAAACTTTCCGATTATGAACATTAAGTGTTGCTGGATTAGAGATGTTTTCACTAGTGCAGAAAACCCCAACAGTTGCAATAAGAATCGTAACAATAATAACAATAATAATTGTGAAGCATGTAACTCTATTATACAGTAAACAGAATTATTCTTGAGGAGACGTTAGGATTCACATCGAAGAAACCAAACAAAATAAACAAATAAACAATAGGAGAAGATTCCATCAAAATTTCAAATCCAAACTCGAAACCCACACGACTTTTAATCATGAAATAGGTGATAAATGATTCAAGTTTCCACAGCCCAACAGTGTCCAAAAGGAGAAAATAGCAACAAGAAGATGTAATAAAGAAAACAATAATAAAGGTGACATATTTGGAGAGAATCATGGTCACGATGCAAGAATTAACAAGGGAATAATCCCAGCAATCACAATCCCAGGCCACAAAGTGGACCAGCACAAAAGGTTCCCTTTCAAACGGCCACTTAATTCAAGCAACTATTGGGGGGTTTGACGCAGCCGCGCGGCAGAGTGGCGTAGAGAAGCCGCAGCGGCAGGCGCGATGTCAGCCTGTAACGGCGTCTTACAGGGCCTGATGCATCGGACAGCGACGACCGAGTACCGCCGGATGCCCTATATTCGAACCCCCGTCTGTCAGTCGCTGCTTGCTGTCCTTCGAGGCGTAACGCGGTGAGCGAGGGCGCCTTTAGCCCCTCTCTTTGCTGAGTCCCTCCCCTCGTCGCGGTTTGATTGCCGGGACTGAAGCGCGGAGTTAGCGGCTGCAGCAGCCCCCGCAGATCGGTTAGCGTTCTTGCGAGGTCGCTCCGGCGTCCTTCTATTTGCTGTCACTTGCGAAATTGGCCGCCCGCTTTGGAGGTGAGTTGTAAGCGTCCCATTATGTTGCTTCTTTTTCGGTTTCGGCACCGCGTGATAGTGATTGGAAGTGTTTGTTTATGGTCGTGATCCACAGGTTGTTGAGTGAGTTGATGGTTGAGGGAAGTTGAGAGGAAGAGAAGACAAAGGGGATGAGGTGATAGGAGGCGATAGGGGACAAGAAGGTGCGAGCTCTGGTGAGGAGTGATGTCGGTGACATTATTGGAGGTGGTGCGATGGTGATGATTATCATTTCGTTTTCTTGAGGACGAGCATTGTGAGAGAATGACATTGTGAGGATGGAGAGTCTTAGTTTGAAGGCCTTGGAGGTGTTAGCGGACGGAATCCGAGGGAAGTGCGGATTTTCAGGGTTAGAGATTGTTTTTTGTATTGGGTTGTGGGGATAGGGGGTAAGGGGCAGGGGTGCTATTGTTTACCGTGAACAGCGTGGACGGAAGCGAGTGATTTCGTGATGTTTGAAAGAGTAATTCGAGTTTTCTCTTTTCTAGCGAATTGAGAATGTGGCGAGGATTGAGAGAGTGTTGTCAGAATTTCAGAAAAAATGAATTTATGTAACATTTGTTTCTTTTCGTTTCTATATTCGATTTGGTCGAACGTCCTCGAGAACGAATTTCGCATGATTGACAAAATTTTCTCGAAATAAATAAATCTCATTTCTAGAGTGAAGCACTACGTGACGGACGTGATTTCCGCGTACTTATGGTTTCTCGTTCCCTATCCACTGAACTTCAAATTAACACAGACTTGCTCTTTACTGGCAGGCTCTTTTTGAAAGAGGTTGTGTAGATCTTAAGTCTCGTGAGTTTCATGTGAAGAAGATAGTAACTCGATCCTTGTTGGAGCATTATGGTCTTTAAACCTGTGTTTTTAGAACTTAACGAGTTTGTAACTGATGACATTTTACCCACACGTAAGCATTGTTGTAATGTTATTGTAAGACCTAACTCTAATAGTCTTCCAGGGATTTTCTTCTGTGCACTGATGTCTTTGATCTTGGTTGGACTTGAGTATTCTATGAAGACAGTAAGATTCCACTTAGCATCTAATTGTTTGATGCGATCAGGGCTTCTGTGGAGCACTCCGGCGTGAAGTATATATAGGAGTGTTGAAATGCCTCCGTCATGACAGCAATTTTCTGGACAAGTATATTTACTGAAGCAATTCGGAGTCTAAGACAGAGGGTTCTGTAGATTACATGTGTTAGGTCATCATGGGAGCTCAAAGTCAAGGTTAGTATCGTTTCTATTCATGTATACGCTGGTAGTTTGTTGGTGTGAAGATTTCTAAGCACATTTAGTGTTGACAGTTACACTTTGACAACCAAGCGTTGACAAATTGATTAGCTTTTCTCCGATGCATGTAAAGAACAACAAGAGTGTGCACCTGTTATTCATCGTTGTTTTCATCGTTGTCTAGAATTGAATGGGAGTCGCGGCGGACATTCAGATCACACGGTGTCCTCCAACAATGCCGATTGTGAATCACCTCGAGGCAGCTGCAGTAGAGCAAAATTCGGAGCTATTCGTGCCATCATAGCTACCTCTAAGTTTCGTAATTCTCTTAAAAAACGACGCGGTTGTGGTGTTCATCGATCGAAGAACTTGTCACTGCCTATCGAAGATATACGCGATTCGAAGGACCAGCAAGCAGTCGAAGAACTTCGCAGAGAGCTGAATAGCAGAAATTTACTTCCGGATGACCATGATGATTACCATGTTCTTCTGAGGTTGGTGCTTTATAATTCGGTTCTTGATATTTGATTTCCATTTTAATAGGTAACTCTGTTTTGCGAGGTATTATAGGTTGCAGTTTAGGTTAATCAAGTTTGATGTTGTCGATATCCGCTCGTTTTTGGGCAAAGTCATCTTGTTACACAGTGGATTTCCTCAGGTGGGTATTCCGTCACCGAAAAAGTAGTAGTGGAGTTTGATCTTCATCTGATTATTACCATTTAATTGTGCACTACTTGAGGACAAGGACATTCAGGACAAAGTATTGTTCTTGGTGTAGTTTTGAAACTCATAATATACGATAGCCAAAGTGGGGAGTTTCTATGAGGCTTGTGGTCGAACTATTTAGTGCTGATCTGTTCTGGGGATGATTTTCTTTTTTCTTCCAGAAGTACGAAATAGAGCATAAGTCCTTACATGTCGACCTTGGTTTCTTAGTGGGCAAAGTGTTATCTAGACATTAATTTCAGTGCTTAATGTTCTTGTACTGAAAACGTAACTTGAATTGTTGTAAATTTCGTTTCTTCCTATGCAGGTTTATCAAGGCAAGGAAATATGACATCAAGAAGACAGCAGAAATGTGGAAAAACATGTTAGCTTGGCGCACGGAGTTTGGCACAGACACAATTGACGAGGTCGTTGTCAATCTGCAATCCTATTGTGCTTGAGAGTTTTGAATCAATATAATTTTAATTGATGTGTATTTTATCTGAATTGAATAAGAATCACAGTGGTATTATGAACACTTCATAAATTCTGGTACAGCTAGTATAAGCCAGGAATTTTACTCTCGATGCAATTGTAGGGATGATTTGCTTACACTGCTCTGGTGATTGGCAAACCTGGGTCCAATATAGATATTAGACTGGCAAGTGTTCATTAAGTTTGTATTCTTGCCTCCCTCGTTCATTTGCTTGCAATTGCATATGCAATTAAGAATGATATTACTGCCGCTTCCAGTCAGTGGAAGTGCTCATCCCAATCCATAACAGACCTTAGTGATTCCTGAACCGTTATTAGGAATCGTACTCTTTCGAATCCGTAGAGAAGTGTGTGATATTTGTTGGTTTTAGGATACTGGAACATGCTTCGAGATATTGGGGTGCTTTACATGCCCACATGTACAACGGTTCTCATTGATGATATTTGTTTCGTTTCTTCAGGACTTCGTTTTTACTGAAATTGACAAAGTGAGGAATTACTATCCTCAAGGGTATCATGGAGTGGATAAAGAAGGCAGACCTGTGTATATTGAAAGGATTGGAAAAATTCACGCGCAGAATTTGATGGAAGTCACCACTCTTGATAGGTATTTGAAATATCATGTACAAGAGTTTGAGAAGTTGCTAAACTTGAAGTTTCCAGCATGCTCTGTTGCAGCCAACCGCCCCATTCACACTACTACCACCATTCTCGATGTAGCTGGAGTGGTAATACATTCCCCTATTCTCACTCGACTGTGTGATCATTAAGGGTAGTGATTATTGATGTTTTTTAAGCTATCATTATTACCATCATCGTTATGACCATTATTGTAGTTGTCAGTGACACTCTTAATTTGCAATTATACAACCCATGTATCATTTTTTAAATGCAGGGTCTGAAGAATTTCTGTAAGCCTGCGCGAGACTTGATTGTTGCCATCCAGAAAGTTGACAACGACAATTATCCTGAGGTACTTGTGCATCCCCAGTTCGAAAGTTAAGTACTGTAAATGACATCTTATGTGATACATGAACGTTGCTGATGTTTTTTTTATGGGATTTATCGCTATGCAGACGCTTGCACAGTTGTTTATTGTTAATGCTGGGCCAGGGTTCAAAATGCTTTGGGGCACTATTAAGGGCTTCTTGGATCCTCATACTGCAGCAAAAATTCATGTATGTAGCATTCGTTACTCCAAGACTTCATTCAGCTTGCTCTACTTCTAAAATTACCTTACGAAGTTGAATATGCTAGGAGTTACACTTGTACATCCGGTATATCCCTCTGAGTTTGTTTATTTTATATTTCATGAGCCAGCTACATTTGTGCTGTACTTCAATAACCTTTTGATGAACTGATACTATTATTTGAACGTGTGAATGTATTTATTCTGACAGGTCATAGGGAACAACTATCAGAAGAAACTGCTTGAGATTATTGACGAAAGGTGGTGGTCCTCAGCTGTTTCAATGTCCTTTGTAGTTTTGCATGATTAGAAGTTAAATATAACCATTATAATATTCTCTGATTTGGATCTTGTACCTTTGAAGTATTCTGGTGATTTAAATTTTATTTGGTGGAGGCATGTAACTGTAGACTTGAATTACTCGTCTTTGTGCAGTAGACCACTTTGACTTGTCGCATGAACTTTTATTTTGTTTTATTTTATGACTTAACATTGCCTGGTTGGAACAGTAATTTGCCAGATTTTCTTGGTGGATCTTGCAAATGTCCAGAAGAAGAAGGTGGATGTATGCAGTCTGACATGGGTCCTTGGAGGGATCCAGATGTTCTGAAGGTAATTCGAGACTGCAGTATTTGCGATCGTATTCTTAACTTGCACATTATCCTGGCATTATAATATTCAGGGTACGAGAGTGTGGACACTTCTAGCAAGGCTACAAAGCATGGATTTCTTGATGTTTTCTGTGCTTATGAATCAGCATTATCAAACTTAACAGAAAATTCACTTCCTCTGTACAATTTTGTTACTACGTGCAGGTCGTATTAGCTGCAACTCAGGTCAAAGGTGCAAGAGAAAGCGTCTCTTCTGCAATGGATTTTGCTGATTCCTTCCAAGAAGAGGACATAAAAAGGGTATTCATTAAGTTTTAGCATGTGACCTTGTTGGAAGTTAGTCTGTTTTGTAGATGCATCGGCACTTTCATTGGCATTTTTCAGTTTGCAGGAAAAGATTTTAGTGAACAGAGATCTTGCTCATTGTTTTACTATGTCTCAGTTGTATGTATTTCAAAAACTGTATTGATGTTAATGAGGTGGTTATGAGGTGGTTGAGACTTTCTTCTTTTGAGGCTTAGAATTTGGACTTTGACTTGATTGGTAAATTTGATTGGAGCTGCTTGTTGATCTACAGGAAATAGGGCATGAAATTGGTGGACATGATGAGTCTACTGCTGATTCAGGAGAGAAGAGTGTGGATCATCCTAATTTAAAGATGTCACCAGCGAAAGCAGACGTATGTTTACACTTCACTTCGAACATTTGGTTCTCATTTTTTAACGTACCTTTTTGCTGAATGTTGCTAATGGTCATGAATCGTTGATTGTTGTTCACAGAAGCCAGGCACTGGAGCATTTCCTAGAGGATATCGTAGAAAGAATGAGGGTCAAACTTATGAAGGTACTCAATTCATTCATGTTCTGCCGCCTATGTCTGACAGCATAGCATCAATAATTTTATTTACCTTGAGTTGGGATTGGTCACCTGATGCTTAATCAAAATAACACGATGAGAAGTTCACAGCAGCAACCTGGCTTATTTGGATTGCAGAAATTTCTGTGCCCGAGTGGACGACACGTGCAAACGCTCGGTCGATGTTATCGTCTCTGCTCTTGGCTATTCTGGATTGTTTTAGCTTTCCATACCGGCTAGCCTCAAAGATGCCGGAAGGGAAGGATTCACAGGACAAGATGAAGGCTGATGAATTTGCCAAAACTACAGAACTCATTACCAGTCGCATGACTCGGCTTGAAAAAGATATCACCATATTGTCTTCCACGTGTTTAGCTGCTAAAACAGTTCCAGTGTATCCTTCCGCAGAGAGGATCGAATATCTTGAAGCAGAACTTGCAGAAACAAAGAAGGTTAGACTGATGAATATGTTGATCATGTTTGGTTGTCTTTATATCGTATCGTTGGTGTGAATGAGGGTTTCGGGTCCAGTGGGTAGAGCAATTTGTGCGTGGCAGCTTTCTCATAAAACTTCCGATGCTATATTTGTGTGAGTCCGGGTCCAGGACCTGAAGGAGGTCTTGGCAAAGCAGGAGGAGCTTATCGCAACATTGGAGCAAATGAGAGAGCTCTGTAAGAAGGTAAGGATGTAAAAATGGAGAAGACATGTTTGTGCACTTTGTACATAGCTGTTCTGTGGATAGTAGCATTGATGAAAAAATATATTGTAGATCTTTCAAAATAATGGTCTGTATATTGTGAAGTTGGGGGCGTGCGTTCATTGATCTCAACGTACTAAATGTCTTACAGAAAAAGAAGTCAACCAGTAGGCTTCATTGTTGGTGATCTTACGACCCCTTCGCATCTATTATGAGACCACTTTATCTGCCATAAGTGCGCAGTGCCGTGGACTATATTTGTCCTTTCAGGCATTTGCAGGCATCGTAGAGCAATCATGAAGTCCTTGTTGGTCTGGGGTATCAGCGAGCCGGTCGAAGTTATGGACTAGCTAACAGCAGACTTCATCCAGCAGAAATGAGATTATGGCTGTTCCTTCGGGCTATAATTTAGCCATAGCATCCCTGCAACTGGGAGAATTGTGAATAAGACGACTGCGTAGCTAAGCTTCTGCATTCAGATCTCCTAATGCGGTGTGCTTCATCTTTAGATATATGTAGACTGATCGGATCACATGCCAAATTTATTCCAAAGATTGCCTGATTCTGGGCAGGTGGATAATGAATTCTTTTCATCAAGCAGCATAGAAATGATTTTTGTACAAATAGCTTTACGTGAATCAGTTGATGTTACTAATGTGCTTGATTGACAAGCACACGGTCTGTTAGAGGGGGTATGTATTATCCCATGTGCCCGATTCTGCCCCTGATGCAGGAAGAATATAGCAGTATATTTTTATACTAATTTCCATTGATCTTCAGCTGTGTGGAAATGCATTATTGAAGCCGACATGAGTGCATATCGTGTGAGACTTGAAGTAATGGGCAGCGTCCGGTAACAGGCAACGCCTGGGGCATATTACTTATTATTGCATAAATACAGTCTAAAGTCTTCAATAAATACAGTCTAAAGTCCATCGAAACCGCTGTTGTAGTGTTCAGTAACAATGGTCTGTTACTTTTTAATACCGGCGCTGCATACGTGTACCTACCGTAGCGGAAGGATTTAGGTTACTGCAACATGGATTTGTGAGTGTGGGTTTTAGCTTTAACATGCCATTTTTGAAGTCGAGCTTTTATAGCAAATAATATCTAAATGCAATAAACACAGTACACCGTAATTCGTTTGACTCTTAGACGACAGGAAATCGTGCTCTTCACGCACAAAGTCTGGTCGAACCTGAGCGTTACAACACAAGACAGCTTCTGCAATTAATGAGTTGTGGGTTGTTAGAATCTGATTTCAGGCATCAAGCAACAGGGGGAAGGAGTGTGTCTTGTCAGTATGAAAAGTCACGCTCGATCGAGTGGGCAACTCCTTGAAAATTTGACACCTCTTTGTGTCTAAAAAGGCATACGAATTTTCGCGAAGATAATGCGTCGCCAAATTCTGCGACAGCTATGGAACAGGTTTACTTAGCGAATTAAACTAAGTAATAGAGGAGTTACAACTGCTTCATTCGCGGTACTTACAATCGCGGAAATTTGCATGAACAGGAGAAAATGTCAGACAAGGCTTTGGAAGAAGATGCTAAATCAGAACTAGGGAGTCCAACAGAGCAGGTTGCAAATGGCAAAGGAAGTTCTGAGATCCAAATCACTATCGGCCAGCATTCCAAATACATTGCAGATAATTTTGACAAGTTATATGACGAAGTTCAGGTGTTAAAGGTGAAAACGTTCATCAACATGTATCGATAATGTTTCGTATGAACATAATATCGCTTGGATTGTCGGTAGCTAGGCTAGATGTGATCGCCACAACTATTGCTCTAGCATTTGAGGTTTGATCATGAAATGCCTTAAGGAAAGGGGTTCGAGAAGCAACTTCTGGTGAGTTTAACAACGCCAATCAGGATTCCGAGTTGCAAATTAAGTGTTAAAAGTCGAGTCCACACTGTTCATGACAATGTTCCCCATCCACCAGCGGCAATCGACACGATGTGGACAGTTCCTGATAACAACAGAGTTAAATCATGAATACATCTTGTGCAGCCGCTGTACCTTCAAGACAATATGGTAACAAACTCGCCAGATTCACAGGCAAGCAAACCAAAAATGTATATATGATGGGCAAGAAAAAACAAAAAATAAAAAAATCGCCTCTCTACATCCGGTTTCAAAGGCTGACCTTTCATACAAAAATCTCTGCCCGTTACCTGGACTCCGCGCGCAATGATACGTTAGCCAGAAAGAGACCCCCCTCGACACATCAGCATCTTATCTTTCCATGACCGACACTGACAACGTCAGACAAGAGCACGAACAAATCTGCGCCACAACCTACACGGACTGAAAGATCCTATACAGCAAGCAACTGAACCTCTCCCCCTTCAGCTAATGACTATACCATTCCCTCCCCGTTTCATTCGTGAAATTGCT
Organism: Physcomitrium patens; assembly: GCF_059467195.1. NCBI lineage: Eukaryota > Viridiplantae > Streptophyta > Bryopsida > Funariales > Funariaceae > Physcomitrium > Physcomitrium patens. Next base: position 11,081,409 of record NC_143414.1, on the reverse strand, counting down.
GCGCTAATCGCAGGGCAACTTAACGGCGACAGAGACGCTGCTGCGCAACGAGATGGACGCAAAGCTGAAGGCAATGGAGAGTAGGCTGGCGGGGCGGATCGGGATTCTGGAACAGAGGACAGCGGAACAATGGATCAAAATTGCGGAGCTGGAGAGCTTGGGCAAGCAGCAAGCCACACAACTAGACGATCTGCAAAACCAGTGCGGCATCCTCTTCTTCCGCTTCCATTGAGGCTTCCCTTCACCCCCCGCCCCGTCTCTCACCCCGCCCTTTTCCCACCTGCCTCTGTCATTCCTGGCCTTTTCAAAAGCGCTCCTGTGTGTCACCCCGTCCGTTTACCACCTGCTACTGTCATACCCGGCTTTGTTCACACCTACACAGTCTCACTCGCTCTGTTCACACCTGCCCCTCTCTATCTCACCCACCTCCAAGTCTTGTGTCGCCTCTCTGTTCTGATCATGGCTGGTTTTCTTTACCTCGATCCACCCCACCATTAAACAATTATATATATATATATATATATATCACTAAAATAAGTTTATTTTTACGTTTATTAATATAATAATGAAGATGGTGTTAGTAGTAAAGAAAGAGAATAAAGAGAGATGAGAAGGCAAGGTGAACTTGGAGAAACATTTTGTGGTTTGTTGCAAAGCATCAAAACCAAAGAAGAATACATTAATATGTTTTGATATGAAAAAATAGAGATTGGGTGGTAATTTTGAACCAACTTTTAGAAGCCTGATTGGCTATTATTCTCAACTCTTAACTTCTTCTGCAAAGGGAATGTAAGTTTGGGTTAGTAGGTGTGGTGGAATATTTTTCTTCTTCTTTTTGTTTGCTATGAACTTGAATTCACGTGTTTTTCCTTGACGTGTAAAAAATGATGGTTTTTAGAAAGAATCAAAGCATAGTTGCAGCTCATTGTGAAATAAATGTCGAGAGAGGATTGTTTAATATAAAATAAATATATATATATATATATATATATATAAAGAAAAGTACCACAGGTATTGTGCTAAATTCTTTTATTTCTCCAACATAGGATTGGCTATAGAAAGTGTACAGAGTCGGATAGAATAAGATTGTTTGAACAACATATAGCTCTTGGATTCTTCTCTCTGTTCTTGAATTAAAATCTTTTATTAATTTAATATATGTATAGAGAGAGAGAAAGAAAGAGAGAAGTGTTAAATTGATCCACAGAAATCATAAATTGACCCACTAATTGCATTTCTCTTATACTCATTACCTTCTAGATTAGTAGCTCACTATTCATGCCTATTTTCCCGCTACCCACCTCCCCCTTCATTGCTTCTCTTTCTTTTCCATTCCAATTTTGTGTGTTAGTTTTTTTGCAACTCAGCAACTCACCACAACTTTATATTATTGGTCCAATGAAAGTTGCTCATGAAAAGTCAAAAATTCCATTGTGGTGATGGCAGTTTTGGGAGTTGGATTGCAAATTTTAGTTGTCTAATGTGGTACAAGTCAAGGCAATAATAGAAAAGACATATATATATATATATATATATATACATATTAATATATCATAAGGTAGAAAGAATGGTTTGAGGTATGTAGAATGAAATATTTCATTACAATAGCTTAAATTTTAAAGTTAATAATTTTTTCTATATATATATATATATATATTAGTTTTTTAATTTTAATTTTATATTTTAGATTGCATGATTTATTTTACAAATATATATATATATATAATATTCAAAAACGCATTAAATTAAATAGATTGTTGGTGATTAAATTAAAATCTAATATGTAATTATTAGGACATAAACAAACTGTGTATTAAATTCTCAAAGAAACATTTCCAGAATTGTAATAAAAATATTTTGTGAAGCATAAAATGATTTTTTAAATTATGTTGTATATTTAATTATCTTATTGTGATTAAAAATTTAAGAAAGGATATTATAAAAAATAATACTTGCTTTTAAACGTAGAATTTTAAGTAAGTCGTGTATAACTTTAAGTAAAATGTTTTTTAATCAACATGTGGAGATTTATTGTGTACAAAAACATGTCAAAAATATGTATCAAATTTTCATTTTTATTTTTTCTATATTTTGACTTGATAAAATAATAATTTCTTAAAACCTTGACTTTTTAGTATTCTATAATGCATTTTTCATGTTTAATTTTTAAATGTTTAAAGTACAGCAATCATAACACTAATAGTCTTTTGAGAACACTATCAAACTTGTAAATGTCGTAGAGAAGAAAAAACTACTTCCTGGTACTAAGTATGTCATGAGTTTAAATATTTAGGACTTTTGAGACAATAAGGTCAATTAAATTACTGTTTATGGTACCTTAATCAAAGCACATGAAATGTTGTTAAGTAAAGTTGCAATATTATGGTGGCTAGGTTGTGAGGCTTTTACGGGTGCAATCGCGTTGAAAGAGATTCAATTTTTCATAATACAGACACATCCATTAATATTTTATTATTCACAGAACAGCCACTTTATACTTTTTCAGAAAAGTCTTCGTGTTTATTTCAAAAGCATCTTTTATTTATTTATTGTGGAGTTGAATTTCATTGAATTGATATGTGGACAAACATTCTTCTTGCAAACTTTGAAATAAATAAGAAAATATATGATCGTCGATTTTCAAAAAATAAAAGAACGACTTTATATCAGTAGGAAAAAATTCAAAACGTGGTATAAAGTCATGGTTATAATTATTGGATGAAAAGTGTAAGATAGAAGTTCTTAATATACTTGCATAGTTGTGTGGACTTTTCCAATTTAGTTGTTGAATAGCAACCATTGCTGTGAAAAAACACTAGAATATGATATCAAAATACCTTTTCAGTTGTACCCACGTTACTTGAGGAAAAACGTGGATTTCACTTATTTTTCAAAACTTGTGTAGAATTGATTTTTGCTTTTAACTGTGACATTCTTTTGTGAATTCAGAACAAGAGTGGCCAGCTTGGAAGAAGGGAAAGGACCATTGAAAGAGTTTGTATAACTCCTTGTCTGACTTGGACCCTATGAGCTGTTAAAACTCTAAAACTAGGGCTAGAGGAAGAGAAAATTACATTGGCTTTGGGGGGCAAGCCCTCATTTGTATTCTTGGTTGCATTTCCTGCTTTCTGAATCATCCAATGTCATCCTTTTCCTGATCATTGTTTTGTATGAGGATATCATCAAGTATTTCTTATCATTAAAAGCCTTATTATTGTTGTTATTCTTATTATTAGTAATATAATTATTGTTGGTAGTGTCACCCTCTCAATACTATAACTCCACCCCCTTGTGTTCATCATGCATCGGTGCCACAAATAGTAATTCAAATGTGTAGTAGGGTTAATGGAAAGATTGTGAGACAATGAGGGAACAGTTGATTCACACACACTCTCACACTCTTGGTCATGTTGAGTTTGGTTGACAAAGCCATTGATGACCGTAGTCAAGCTACCATTTTACAAGAGAAGTATGAAATGTTGTTCCATAAGGCACTTTTCTCACTCTATTTCTCACTCCCCCTTGTTCTTACATCAAGGGCAGCTAATAACAAAAACTGAGAAGGAGGAAAAGTGAAAACATGAAAAAATATAAATAAAAATAAGGGTGAAAGAATATTAAAGGTCAAAATGTACCGAAGTGACAACATTGAAAACCACCAAATTAAGGAAAAACAGAACAAGAAACACACAAAACCAGAGCAAAACTAAAAGACAAAACAGGATTTGTGACTTGAGAGTTGCGTCTTTTCAAGCCAAACCTTCCCACGTGGCTATTACATTGCAAATATACATTTTTTTTTAATTTTATTCCTCTTTTTTGTTAGTTATTTTATTTTACTTTATTTCTATTCTTGAGGGCGAGGAGAGCAGCATGGATATTCTGCCTTGTTCTTATCAATCTCCTTGTTACTTAGCAATCCATTCATTCACACACATGGATGTATATATATATATATATATATATGAAGGGAAGAATGTATGGATTAGCACCTTGTTTTACATCCCATCCTCCTTGAGACCAATTCCATGAGACCAATTCCATTAGAAAATTTGCTTGTTAGTTTTTCTATATCAGAGCTAACAGTCTGGCAACTCAGGGAGATTCACAAATCACATACCAACCCAAGCTTGTAACCAGAATATCAAACTAATTAAAATCAAATTAGATGCTACCCTTTCCATGTCCCGCTCTTTCAATTGACCATTGCAACTTAAACATCCAGTCATTTGAGTATACAGACATGCATTCAAAGGTTCTAAAAGTGAATCTGAGGGGGATGGAATTTGTGTAAGAATGAATCTTCATCCAATATCCAATTTGCATATTCTAGCCATCTGGATACCTACTGCAAGGCAAAGGGGGGGGGGGTTGCAGATTCTCTGTGGGCTAGTTTGAAAATGAAGGAAATGGTGCTCACAGGGCTTGTGTTTGTGAAGGTTAAGTCAAGGTGTCGAAGCATGCAAATGATGTGAGGGTGGGCGGGAGGAGGGAGAGAGGGGGAGGTACCCACAAGTTCCATGCCCTCCCTCTCTCCATTGTGTCCATGAAAAAGTCAAAAGTGTGTCAATACTACTATTCACATATACACACACAAACACACACACACACACACACATATATATATATATATATATATTTATTCATATGTACATACATACATGCTTACATGAATAAATAATTTATTTACTTACTTTTCTTTGCTCTTAGGTTGAGCAAATGCTCTTTCATCAAATGGTCAATTTTCTGCACCCTCACACTCTACTTTGTGCACCAGAAGTTTACACACATGCATACAGTTGAAATTGGATCTGCTCATCTGCAATGGCAAGTTCTGGATTTGAACTTTATTTTTCTTTCCATTCCAAAACAACATTAATATAATTTTTGATGTGTTTTATTCTTGTATTTTTATTTCAGTATAGTATAGTCTAGTCTTGTCTAGTCTATTATTTATTTAATTTTAAAAGCATGAAATACACAAATAGGATATATAATCCCATTAAAAGTAATTGCCTTGTTTTGGATATCAATATTTGTCCTGTTATTTAACAGGTATTTTTCTAGTTAATTTTTTCATTATTGAGAGCTTGTTAACATGTTGTACTTCAGAGATGTACAAATATAAAAACATACAGCTAAATGTGTATTGAAATCCATGAATAACAGTTTTACTGACAGTAATTGGAGACAGTGAGTGCAAACAAATTTGAACCTTTGGTGGGGAGTTTTTAAAGTGCTCTTGAAGGGCACATACATCTCAGGATATTTTTCCATTAAAAAATAATATATAAACAAAAACAAAACAAAAAGCTTGCTCCTGTGTGATCATTAACAGGGGTTGCAGGTAAATGGTCATGGTGGTGATGTTGCAGGAGAATGGATCCAGCTAGCTAATACTAAACAAGACATGAAAAAACCAAAAAAAGAAAGAGAGTCAAAAGATAAAAAAAATCACAAAAAGAAAAAGTCTTTGTTCCACAGCAACTGCAAAGACTCAGTTCTGAGTAGATCCATGAATAACATGTGGGGAGGAAAACCAACACAAAGGCTCTCTCTAGTTCAGGGGCTCATTAATAACACAACACAACTTATGGCTGCTCCTCTCTTATCCCTGTCAAACACTTGGATGAGTCAAGCCTGGTTGGAGGAGAAACACTTGCTGAGCTGTACCAATTCAAATAATGAGGTGGCAACCATGAACAGCTGATGTGGCAGCAGAGTGCCATGCTCACTGCATGATGTGGCAAGGCTACAAGCCTTGTGGTGTGGTGGGAGTGCTGGTACCAAGCTACAATGGTGGTTGAGGGAGGTTGTGGACGAGTTAGTAGAGGTGGTTACATTCTCCCAGTTAAGTGGCACATCCTAGGCCCTAACAATGGAGCTGTGTGCCACAAGTGTAAGCTGGAGCTCAGGTTCCCAAGGCACACACCATATCTATACCCCAAGAGAAGAGAATATGTGAGAGATGGCATGAATATGCTTTCAAACACATGGGCTCTAAACACACACAAGGTGGGAATATTCTTCAAGTTCATTGTGATGCTTCTGAAAGATCCTCCCTCTCCCCTTCACCCTACCAAAATGAGCTTGCCTTTGGGATGATGATCAGCTGGGCAAGGTTGGGGTACAAAGGAATTTTGTATGACCTGTGTGGGGTAGACAGTTTTTTTGGGGGCCCAGTGAAGCTTTGCTGTTAACTGCCCTTTTGATATGGAATCGGAAGGGGAGTTTTGCAGCCAGGGCTTCTTGTTTCCAAGTCTGATTTGTCTAGATATTTGTGCCAATCAAAGGACAGCTTTGGAGTGGACCAGCCATGAGTTTTCACTGCTCATGGGTTTTCTATTTGGTCCTTCAGTCCATGATGGATCAACACACCTGGCACATGATTCATGCTCCTGAAGTTTATTATTTCATTTTTTTCAATACCACTTCATGTATTGAGTTTTTTATGTATTTAGTTTTAGGGTCAGGGCAGGACCAGCCCCACTATGTAGTTTGTTTTCACTGGTCCAAGGGCTTAGGGTGCCTTTGGAAGATGATAGGCATGGAAACACATGAATATTCTGGACATGCACACAACAAAAGCTTCCCCAGTTATCGTGATTAGACCCATTCCCGAGGCTTACATCACATGCTACAGCCGTGGGCGAAGCCTTGTCTTCTTATTTGTACAACAGCCATTTGATCTGCTGCTGGGGTTTCTGAGTGTTGCGCAAGGTCCTGTATTAGTCAGCATGAGCTTAGAAGTCGAAAGCATAGCCGCCGTCCTCTCCCGAGTTGCGCCATCCACCTTCTAGACTCCTTCGTTACTGTTGTTGTTTCGTCTTCTTCTTCTTTATACATATTTTTCGAGTAATCTGTGAGTGTGTGTAGCTTTCAGTAGAACTCCGAAGTGGTGTCTGCGGGGGATTGAGTTAGTTGTCCAGAGGTGACGAAGAAGTCTTCTTGTGTTTGGGTTTTCCTTTCCTCTGTCGTGGCTATTACTGTTCCTCTCGACCGCGTTCACATGAAACATGTGATGGTTTCGTGACTGGAAACGTGTTTGTAACAGTTTGTTCTAGTGGACGCATCGTGATTGCTAGTCACTTCTGCTTCGTTTCTCGCTCGGTCTCTCGTTTCGCCGTCATTTTAGTGCAGCTGGACACGTCGAGCCTCTCTGTTTAGCATGTCATCCTCACTACATGATTTGTTGTTGCCGGTTTCGTTGTCTGGCCGTGATTCATAATCTACTTCTGGTTGCAATTGTTAGAATTATTATTTGTGCCGATTTTGTGTTTGACTTCTACGAGAGTCGGAAGATGTGTTAGAAGCCGCATTGGGAAAATGAATACAGCAATCTAGTGGGAATAGGTGCATTAGCCACGACATACGAAGAAGATGCGCGTTGTCGAGTTTGTGGCAGTGTTGAGGAGAGACGAGATAAGGTGGAAGTTATGGTGCAGCCATGGCGTAGGGCTAGATGTAGGAGAGTGAAAATGCAGCTTGCGTTTAAGGCAGTTTGAGGCCGTGGCAGCTGCCAATGGTTGTAGACAGGTAGTTCGTGGATTTGCCTCAGTAAACGGAGTTGGTGACTAAGAATCTGGTGCTCGAGATCCGGAGAAGATTTTAATCTTTTTCTTTATTGTCTTCTCTTTCCTCTGTTTCGATCAGTAAAGAAGCTCCTCTTTTAATTGGCTTTAGACTGCTGGAACTCAATGCAACATGGCCGTTTCACGAGAACCAGAGGATGTTATCATTTCCAGAAACGGATCAGTGCTTGGCAAGAAAACAATCCTTAAGAGTGATCACTTCCCTGGTTGTCAGAACAAGCGCTTACTGCCTCACGTGGAAGGAGCTCCCAATTACAGACAGGTGGATTTTATTGCTTTTTCAGACGTATTAAGTGCAATGAGAACACAACAGCCTGCGACAGCTTACTTTTGAAATTAAGAGCTCGAATTCAGAGTCTAAGAATGCATGCCGCTTTCATTTCCATCTTTACCAAGCATTCTTGCAACCTCCTTGTGCAATCTCTAGGGAACAAGAGTTTGCTACCTCATCTTGCTGACTACTCTGCAATACTTGGCTGATACGTTTTGTGGTGCTTGGCATTTCTTTTCTGGTAGATTACTTGAAGTCTTACTCGAAACATTTGATTTTGAACCTGGAGAATGCTGTGGTGAAAGGAATTTAATCTTGTTTTCTCAAATACGGGAGCGCTCATCAATTGCATCTGTATGTCTCTTACACGTTTTTTTTTTTTTTTTTTTTTTTTTTCTTTTCTTTTCTTTCCAGGTGGGAAACAAGCCAGTCTATGGCGTGGCCATTCCAACTGTTGATGGCATACGCAGAATTCTAGAGCTGATAGGAGCAAGTAAGTATGGATGCCAACGAGTCTTGTGGCACAACCTGCGGGAGGAACCGGTATGTTTTCTTGTACAGCCAACAAATTATTTTCTTGACCATAGGAAAAGTGTGCTAGGTCTTCATCGGTATGAAATGCTTCGTCATAGTAATTTATTGTCGTTGATGAAACGTTTCTCTTAGAAGTTCAGCTTCTTAAAATATTCTGTAAAGCATTTTTTCTTCATAGTCTGTTGGAGGGCTCTTAATTATTTCGGCTGAATTTTATTTACTTACATATTTATAGGTTATTTATGTCAATGGTCGCCCATTCGTCTTGAGAGAGGTGGAACGACCTTTTTCAAATCTCGAGTATACTGTAAGCACTCATAACACCAACTCACTGCCGAATTATTTGAATAGTTTTTGTGTACCATCCACGATGTTGTACCCTTCACAGAGCGTTGTAGGAACTCAGTGATGTCCTGGATCGGTGTTGCAAGATTACTTAGTTCCACATACGTGCTTGATGTTACAGCAGTTTTCTCCATGGGGATGTTAATCCATGGTTCTGCAGAGTACTTCTGTGACTAATTTTTATTTATATATTTCGTTGATTCAGGGAATCAACAGACAAAGAGTTGAGCAGATGGAATCTCGCCTCAAGGAAGATGTTCTACTGGAAGCAGCGAGGTTTGCTATTTTTCTTCCTCAAGTATTCATCCCTACAATTTGACTTTTAGATTTCGTTTGTTCGGAATATGGTTATTTGTAGTCACTTTACCGATTCTATTAGAAGCCATTCTCGATTTAACGTGAAGGGGTCTGATCGCATAAACACACTCCCCTTTTTTCATCTTGTCTTCCTCATTCTTCCGATTCATTTCATTGAATTGCCTAGAATCTCTTCAAGTGGGTCGTGTTTGTCAGTCTTATATTTCCAGTAAAGAATTTATATTGATTTCGAGAAGCAAGCGTTGTTGGTGACTGGATGTACATGGTTTCTGGAAAATGACGTAGGTATGCCAACAAGATCATGGTTAGTGATGAGCTTCCTGATGGTCAGATGATAGATCAATGGGAGCCAGTGGGCCCAAACTCTATTCAAACACCTTTTGAGGTATTCTCATACCTAAATTTGTAATTTCCTATTTAGATTTTGTTTTATTTTACTACTTGGTAGCATTCAATGTAGAGACTTAAAGATTAAACGGTGTATTCAGGTTTACGAGAGTCTACAGGCAGAAGGTTACTTGGTCGATTACGAGCGAATTCCTATCACGGATGAAAAGTCACCGAAAGTGCGCGACTTTGACTCTCTGGTAAGTTTTTTCTCAGGTTACTTGTTTCAAGCAGAAGAGTCTGTTGTCCGATCTTGTGTATGGCCTGGTCATTGATGATGATGTATGATCTTCGCATGACTGCTGTTATTTGCTGCAGGTGCAGCGTCTTTCGCAAGTTGAATTTGGCACCAAGCTGGTATTCAACTGCCAAATGGGCCGCGGTCGCACTACTACGGGCATGGTCATTGCTACTTTGATTCATTTTAAGCGCATGGGGGCTTCAGGTCTTGTGAAAACTTAAGCTTTTCTCACTATTTTCGCTCTGCTAGTTTGAAATAGGTTCCTTTAATATGAACCAGAGCTCAGACTCGGGCAAGTTCTCGATTTAGAGGTTGTGTCAGAGACTGTTTTTATTATGTTTTACTGGACTATTAATAGTTGATTCATTAGTGAAGATTTTAGTAACCAGAAACATTCCATCATTTAAGAACTCGATGGAACATGTCATAGATTGCTAGATAAGACATTCATGAATATTATTGAATCCATTGCAGGGCTTCCTCGGTCAAGTTCGATGGGAACGATTCATGAGGCGAGGGATGAAATGGTATATGACGTACCAGACACCGAAGAGGCTCTGAGAAGAGGAGAATATGCTGTAATTCGTAGTCTTATCCGGGTATTGGAGGTGAGCATATAAGTAGAGATATAGACCGTGCTCTGCAAGTACTCGTCTCTTTTTTGGCTAAATAAGAGTATCCTCCCTGACTGCGTTTCTATGAGTTTCTTTCCTTCAGCGACACATCAGCTTGAATGATTTTTCTGCTTACTGTTTCTTCACCATTGTGAGGTTCAGTTGCTAATGTGTGATTACATGGGTTTGTAACAGGGGGGAGTAGAAGGGAAACGTCAGGTCGATAAAGTTATTGATAGCTGCTCAGCAATGCAGGTATTATGAGTTGTATGATGTTCAAATGTTGGAATAGCATCCTTAAAGGCATTGGATTGTATCCTGAGTACCGCTGGTCGTCTTTCAAATTTTATTTTATTATATATTATTTTATTTATAAAAGGACTCAAGCGTCATGAAATGCAGAACTTGCGGGAGGCCATTGCCAGTTATCGAAGTAGTATCGTGAGGCAAGCTGATGAGAAAAAGCGGGCGGCAGGACTCTCATTCTTTGTGGAGTATTTAGAGCGATACTACTTCCTCATCTGCTTCGCTGTTTACATTCACACCGACAAAACTTGCTTGGGCTCTACACACCGACCAGGTCAAGGCGGTTTTGAACAGTGGATGCGCGATCGGCCAGAGCTCTACAGCATTCTTCGCAGGTATTCCATATTTTAGTTTTGTGCTTGGCATTCGACTGAAAATTGAACATCTATTGGTTTCTTATGAAAATTCTTCTTGTATATTGCCAATGTACTGTATTGACAGGTTGCTGAGGCGGGATCCAATGGGTGCGTTAGGTTACAGTAACACCCCAGTGGGCACTATCAAAATGCCTTCAAAAGTTACAGATGGGCGTCCCAGCAGGATGGAAAATGTCGTGGCCAGCAGGAATGGAGAAGTTCTAGGGCGGCAGACAGTGCTCAAAAGTGACCACTGTCCTGGTTGTCAAAACCAGTTTCTTCCAGAGCTATTGGAAGGTGCTCCTAATTTTAGGGAGATCGACTGCTTCCCCGTGTACGGCGTTGCGAATCCAACAGTTCAAGGTATTCATGCTGTATTGGAAAGAGTTAGCGAAGGTAGCAATGAGCGACCTGTGCTATGGCACAATATGAGGGAGGAGCCTGTGGTATATATCAATGGGAAGCCATTCGTCCTGCGCGAAGTTGAGCGTCCCTACAAGAATATGCTTGAATATGAAGTAAGTTTTCAGTTAACATTATCATTTGTATAGTTCATTTCTTTTTTTCTTTTATTTTTATTTTTATTTTTATTTTGATTTTGATTTGGTCTCATTTCCTTGACGTGTTATCGCCAAAATGAAGTGAAGTATGGGTATATTGTTTACGGTTTGATTTCTTCCTGAACGGATCAAATATTTTTCGAGTTGACTTGTGCTCTGTTCTAAAGTCTTTGGAATGTGAGTGCTGTTGTTTAGCTTGGTTGTGTGACTAGATTATATATGTCACGCTTTTGTGGTTAGATTTGAGAGGAATATGTGCTGATGTTGGTGTATGGACTCGCAGGGCATAGACACGGCAAGAGTGGAGCAGATGGAAGCTCGATTGAAGGATGACATTCTACGGGAAGCTGAGCGCTATTCAGGTGCTATAATGGTAAATCATGAGACAGAGGACGGGCTCATTTTTGATGCGTGGGAGCCTGTTGGTCCGGGTGTTGTTCAGACACCCCTAGAAGTTTTTGAGTGCTTGAAAGCCGAAGGTGTCCGCGTCGAATATGGCAGGGTTCCTATTACTGATGGCAAAGCTCCTAAAAGTTCCGATTTCAGTGCTCTCGCCGCTCGCATTGCAGCTGCTCCTAGGGACACGGCCTTCGTCTTCAACTGTCAGGCAAGCCCCATGAATGCTTGAGAATGCTTTCTCTGGTTAATATAATTGCAGTGATCATCGTAGCTTGGCTTCATGTGATCTTATTAAATTTTCCTTCTTGTGATTTAGATGGGGCGAGGTCGCACTACAACTGGGATGGTGACAGCGTGCCTGGTACTTTTGCGACTCGAGATAGGATTCCTACAGAGTACGCCTGGTTTACCCCTACAAAAGGTGGAACCAGAGAGCTGTTCAAGTAGTGGAGAGGAGGTAAACATTGACACACATGTGGATAGGCCAGCGAACAGGTTTGAGGATCAAAATTGTGTAGCTGGATTTGTGATGGATGATATTCCAATTGTTCGGAAGATAACGCGCCTTCTTGACAATGGGGCTGCGTGTCGGGCGGCGTTGGATGCTGTAATTGACCATTGCGATGCTATGCAAAATTTGCGGCAAGCTGTTTTGCATTATCGACGGGCATTCAATGATCAAAAGCTGGAGCATTATGCTCGCCGTGCAGCTTTGACCAGAGGTATCGAGTATCTGGAGCGATACTTGATGTTGATCGGTTTCGCTGCTTATTTGAACAGTGATGCTTCTGATGGTTACTGTCGAGGTGGTTCTGGAACAACTTTCAAGGCCTGGCTTCATCGTCATCCTGAAGTGAAGCAAATGAAATGGAGCATGCGATTAAGACCAACTCGTGTGTTTACTATCAATGTTAGCAAGTCTATTCCCAATCCTTTTCTAACTTACACCATTCTTTTCATATGATCTTGTGAGATGTATACTTATCGTGGCATATCATCGCGAAAGTTATTCCATTTGCTATTAAGACTTAACTGGTCCCTGATTGGATGTATCAGGAGATGGAGTTCAAAACACATGGGGAGAACAATCTGGAAGATTCTGTAATGGAAGCTGTTGTGAAGTCGCGCAACGGGTCGATATTAGGAAAACATTCTATCCTCAAGATGTATTTTTTCCCTGGGCAGAAGACTACTTCAGATCATGTTCCGATTACTGGTGCTCCTCATGTTTGCAAGGTGTGCTTGGTCACTTGAGAAGACACATTTATCGGAGTTCTGAATTCTTTCGAAAAGGGTTTTTAATGCGTTTGAGTAATTACATAAATTGCTTCATCTTTTATCATTTTTGATATCTAATCAATATACCATAAAAACATTACCTTGACAGGTGGAGGGATTTCCTGTGCACAGTATGGCTACTCCCACCATAGAAGGGGCCAAAGGTGTTTTAAGTCATCTCTTAGCCGAACCATCATGTGGGATGCAGCGTAAAGCTGTTGTGACGGATTTACGCGAAGAAGTAGTGGTGTATATACATGGTAATCCATTCGTTCTTCGCGAAGTTGAACAGCCTGCTAGCACCTTAAAACACGTTGGTGTGAAAGGTCATGTGGTAAGTCTCCTTTTATTCAAAAACCAATTCAGTAACTCTGATTATTATTTGTATTAATGGAGCATGGTTGAAGGATACCCCTGTTGAGTGAAATAATCGTGATTTGGACGGTTTTATTACATGGTGTTCGATGCAGCTGATGAGTTGACAAGTGCAAATTTCTGCCCAGCAAGAGCACCGAACGGTTTTATCTTGTGGTATTTCCTGTTTATCAGCATTTTAAATTTTGTTGTGCAGGTTGAACAAATGGAGAGCAGGTTGAAGAACGACATTATTGCAGAAGCTGAGCGCACAGGAGGTCGAATGCTTCTGCATAAGGAGGAGTATAACCCAATTACTGGTCATTCAGACATCATCGGTTATTGGGAAGTCATCAGTGCTGAGGATGTTCAAACCCCTGCTGAGGTGTATGCCGGTTTAAGACAAGAGGGATACAATGTTGACTACCAGCGTGTTCCCCTTACTAGGGAAAGGGCTGCTTTGGCTTCTGATGTTGATGTCATTCACCAGCGCTTGGATGAGTACGTTCCTCTAATCAGCTATAAGGGCTTGTTGGTTTAAAAGCTAATAAGTAGTTATTTTTAATTCTTGAATAAATATATCATGAGGACAATAAATTGTGTTGAATAATTCTGTGTATTATTATTATTATTATTATTTTCTTCTTCTTCTTCTTCTTCTTCTGCTACTTCTTATAATCATTTTAAAAATAAAAAATTAAATAATAATTAAATTTTTTGCCTTTGTATGTAATATTTGGCACCCTCTTGATTTTACAAGTCACAAATCCTGTTATTCTTGCAGAGCTGGCCCTGGGGTGGAGTACTGTTTCATATCACATACAGGATTTGGAGGTATCGCGTACGCAATGTCTATGACCTGCCTTAGGTTGCAAGCTGAACTGCAATTGACCAGCTTATCTGTATCATCCTCAAAGTCTGCTGACATAAATAGTCCTCATTCATTGGCAAACAATAGGATGGTCCCAAGGCCTGCCAATGATACGGAGGCCTTTCGACAGGGAGACTACCGTGATATTTCGAGCCTTACTCGAGTTTTGGCCAGTGGGCCAGCTAGTAAAACCGAAGTGGATGTAGTCATTGACCGGTTTGTACATCTCACTTTCTTCCTATACACTTTACCTTGTCGAAATAGTGACTAGCTATCTAAGCCTGTTTTTATGTGTATCGATTGTACTATTATGGTTACGGTCTTTAGATGCAGGATGTATGTGTAGTGTCGTATATTATTCACGATAGGGATTGAGATTTTGGATTCTAATTGAGGAGTTTTACTTTTATTCTCATTTTTTGATGATGAAGTTTATTAGTGTTCATTTCCATATCTCAATGTTATGTTGACGAGCCGTAGAAATGGTGAATGCTGTCACAGATGCGGTGGAGCTGGGCATTTGCGAGATGACATTTTTGAGTACAAGGTTCAGTTGGATAGCTTTTCTAATGCAGAAGATGAACGTAGAGATTTTGTCCTTGATATGGGTATCAATGCCCTCAGGTGAGTGGCTCAGACATGTTTGACTTTCGTTCGTTTCATCATGATAATTCTCAGAACCTATTTGTAACGCACGTTTGGACTTCTGAATAAACTTTGCGACACAGTGGAATTCTAGGAGACACCGACAATTGTTACATTAAATTGTCAAGCGTAGGATATTATTTTAGAGGATTTCTTGCTTGTTCTGTGGTGCTGGGTTAAATTTTATTATTTTTGTGGACCCTTTGACTAGAGTATAGGTCCACTCATATAGTTCAGGGTAGCTAATTGCTTGGATATGGTTTTGCTTTGTGCAGGAGGTATTTTTTCTTGATAGCTTTCAGGTCGTATCTTTTCAACAGGGTTGCTTTTCATGGCAATGCTTGCGCAGGCGAAACCTCATTCAGTGCTTGGATGAAAGCTCGGCCTGAGCTTGGTCACCTTTGTGATAACCTCAAGCTCAAATGATAATCTGTGAGCTTGCAGCTATCTCCGTATGGAAAATAGTTTGGGGTATCTGCACTTATTGTTAAGGTGTGCTTGGTTTTAGGACTTGGTCCAAGTGTACAGCTTTTGTGTCTCTTATTAGTTGAAACCAGGTTTCGCTGGTGCCTCCGTGAAGCAGAGAATTCATGTAAGCTAAGGATAGATTATTCAAGATTATTAGTCATAGTTTATGTATTATTTGAAGCAATCAATTGCGTGGTTGTTAGTGTTTACTTCAACTCCAGTTCATATCTAAAAAGGTTGCTTATTTCCAACATTGTACACATTCAGAAAAGAATCCAGGTATGAATCCATGTGTAAGAATCCAGGTATGACTGTCCAGTCATTCGCTTACAATGGTTTTGTATTAGGTCACTCAAACGCTCAAGCGTAGCTCCGCAGACTATCTGAAGTAGGAAACCACATTACTCTCCAAATCCATGAAGCTTTCTGAAACGGAATCCTTTTGGGGCTGGACATTACTTACAGAGGTTCTGGTTACAGTGTTTTTATTATCCCCAATCACAAACTGAAAACGAAACAAACACTTCACATCCATTCACCCCAGCACAACACATTCAACTCTCACAGCAACCATGAATACAGACATGGGTATCTACGCCCAATTCCTGAAAATGCCACTCAATGTGATAAGAGGTGGGCAGTGACGAATATTAGGTCAACAAGCGACTAGTTCTTTTGCATGGTGGGAGCACCTAATCGTTCATGGCCAAATACCTACTCTTGCCTTCCCTGCTACGCACCCAAAAGCACAACAACTCTCGGTGTCTCTTCCACATAATGGTTCATAGTCGGATGATACGGCTCATTTCGGGTGTCCAACGCCAGTTCACTGCGGGGCCCAACTGGGAGTGGATATGGTGCAGTAGTTGTCAAAAGCTTATTGTCTATTTCCTACAAGAAAATGAATCCAACAATGCGTTGCTGCTGAAGCCTCACGTCACCACGCAACCTTCCTTCCATTCTGTTACACTCCGTGTGCAGCAGCAGGGTTGCTTGCTTGTTTGAGAAATCACCTTCGGGTGTACAAAGAACGTGACAAGTTTTTGTCACTGAGCTTTAACCCTAGTGTCGATGAGTGGACGAGTCGGCGCTGAAGCTATGTGCATGATTGTAGCACGGCCTTGTAGGCAAGCTGCTGTTACACCTCCCTACAGAATGGCACCGGATGACAAAAGAATAACAACACAAAAAAAAACGGCGAGGAAACTCTTCAGGAAAATTGTACATGAAAACACATGTTACTTCACGGAGATGGTCGAGGGACTGTAAACGATCACAAGTCCAGTGCGACAATGGCTGGAGACCGAGGATCTGTGAATTGCGCCTCGTTGACACAGACCTGTGCAATGCTGTTGCACAGCAGGACGTTCGCCACTGTATCAGTCTAGCGTCATGTCGACAGTGTAACAATCCGAACTATCCAATCTCGCCGCGCTACTCCCCTAATCGCGCGGGATGAATCCTAGATACGATGCGAGAGTCGGGAGAATATACGCCGTCGATGTGCCATCGGAGGGCCGCGACGTAGAAGTGCTAATTAAAGAGGCGGGACGTGTAAGACAAAAATTGAATTTCTTGTCACGGCCATCGGAGCTCGCTTTCGTGGGGGTTGATTAAATTTCGGGTTCGCATTGCGCAGCTTCGCACCGCACATGGGCCTCCAGCATCTGTGCACGAATCGTCTAAGGTTTTAGCGGTTTTCGTCCGGCGTTCGTTTGGTTGTTTTTAGTTCGTCACTGGCTGCCCCCGCTGCAACTTGTGCGTGGGTTCGCGCCTGTCACCCGTCGGTGGACAATGAGGGGCAAGTTCTGGAGGGTGATTCCAGTTAGAACTTCCGTGACGTTTGCATTTGGGAAGCTGTCGCAGGGAATTGGAATTTTGGTGTCGATCTTAAAGGTGCGAGACAGATGAGGGGCTGTGAGTTTTTTTCTGGGAAGGAGATCGACGGTGTGTTAGATCTTTATCCATGGTTGTGACCTTCTTGGACTAGTTTCCTATGGAGTATTTCTTTACATGTCTCGTTTGAGGGTTATGTTTCTGAATAGTTTTATATTGAGTCAAGAAGTTGCAACATCACATGAGTTGATGAGTTATCGTAGGCATCGCGATCAGTTGTGCGATGTGCTTGATCTTGTGATTTAACGTGATGTTTGGAACTGTTGTACAGCATCATGATTCGTTCGGAACGGTTTTCGGCGTTATTAGATTGAGCGGTTCAGCAAGAGACTGCAAACAGCAGATTGCTTTAGTGTATCGCCATAGCCGAATTAGAAGAACGGGCTTCGCCTTCATTGTTGACAATCTGATTCATGAATCTCTGCTGGCATACTTAAACGGTTTTCTTCTGTAGAGTTCTTTTGTGCTTGCCAATATAGTGGAGGAAGCGAAGTTGTAACACTTCGTGTGTTTACATATGCCCTGAGTTGGTCGTATTATTTTTGAAGGTATGGGACATGAAGAAATAAGACTAGGATCTGCGAAGTTCTCAGGCGTGAGATTATTCTGGGTAGTGCCGAGCTTTTGGCTGCAATCGTTGTAGGAAGACGCTGAATCTTCTGGCGGATTAAGTTCAAAGTCTTTTTCCTTCGATATCACTACATGTGGGCGAGCACGTAATAGTCAACACTAGAATGATGCCTGCTGCGGAGGGCGATAAGGAGACGGTTTCGACTCTGTCACCTCGCTTGTCTGGCAGAATCATTCTCTATTCGGAGTAGTATTCTGGAAAGCATCACAATATTGTCTAGGAACATTGCTGAAGTATAGTATTCATCTACACAGATAATGAATTCGTCACAGAGGATTAATCCAATTTATGAGCAGTTACACTGGGGTGATAAAGTTGTGAAGCGGGGGTTGTTATGCAAAGAATCACCGAATCAGGAAAATTCCGGAGGCGTTTCACAGAAAGGGTCGGGTAGCCCAACGTTCCTCTCCCTTCCGTTGAACTCTCACGATGTGCAGAAAGCTCGACCATGCCGCGGATCAGACGAGTGTAGAACGTCAAGAAGATACATTCTTGCTGTCTGCCTTCTTTTATCCATCACTGCTTTTGCAGGCTCACTCATGTTTGCAAAATCCGTGAGTCCCACACTCTTGTTGAATGACGGCTGTACTACGTCATACAACTCATTCTCGAAGCTGCAACGTCGTTTCTCATTACAAGATTCACAGACAGCTTCTGCCGAACTTGGCACAGGGTTTCCCGAAGGATGCAGTGAGAAGGCCACTACTCTGAGAGTGTTCATGTACGATCTTCCATCTGAATTTCACTACGGTATGCTTGTGCAGCAACCGTACTCCCAGGGTCAAATCTGGCCGCGAAACGTTTCAGACATACCTCCGTATCTAGGGGGCTTGTACAAGCAGCACAGCGTAGAATATTGGCTAACTTCCGACTTACTTACGTCGAACATGGCAGACCGGCAGAGTGTGTGCACAGCATTTCGAGTGGATAATTGGAGATCGGCTGATGTGATTTTCGTGCCTTTCTTTGCTTCACTGAGCTATAACAAGTTCACAAGAGCAGAACAAAGGGCACTTGGCGAGGACAAGAACCAAGAGCTGCAAGAAAAGCTGATGCAGTTCCTAGAGAAGCAGCCTGCATGGCAAGCTTCTGGAGGTGTAGACCATGTGATTGTGATCCACCATCCCAATAGCGGCTATTTTATGAGGGATCACTTGCGGAAAGCCATGTTTGTGGTTGCAGATTTCGGTCGATATGCCTCCGATGTAGCCAACATTGGTAAAGATATCGTAGCCCCTTACAAGCACGTTGTCAATGATTTCGAAGCTGAAGCTACCATCTCGTATGAGAAACGTAAGACACTTCTGTTTTTCCAAGGAGCCATTATGAGGAAAGAGGTAAGGTTGCTACGCATGTCCACCTGAAATTGTCGGTTGTAATAGTCTTTCGATTATAGGCTCTTATAATTGCGATCAATCCCTTTCTTTAATGATGTCTCTGATTGTCAGAGACCATATTGCTACTAGATTGTAAGTGAGCTGGTATATTCTCTGTATCTGTGACGAGGCAGTGATTCTGCTTTGATGCTCTTTGAGATTCATGGTTTAAGACGAGTCAAATTTGTCCACAGTACAATATATTGTAGTCCTTAACCAGAAGCTTAATCCTTCAGCCATACAAATAAATTCATTTCCACAGCGATCTCTTGAAAACATATTGCGTGCGCAGGGTGGAATCATAAGGCTACAACT
Organism: Physcomitrium patens; assembly: GCF_059467195.1. Classification (NCBI taxonomy): domain Eukaryota; kingdom Viridiplantae; phylum Streptophyta; class Bryopsida; order Funariales; family Funariaceae; genus Physcomitrium; species Physcomitrium patens. The sequence goes on along the minus strand of NC_143414.1, from coordinate 11,061,652 downwards.
ATACAAGCTCCTCAATGGCGAGCCGGACGTGCATTTTGAAGGAGGTAACACCACCAACAGCGCAATCCGCTCCGCATCTGAGGGCATGCAGAACTCCAAGTTCTGTCTCAACTTAGCCGGGGATACCCCTTCCTCTAATCGCCTCTTCGACGCAATTGCTAGTCATTGCGTCCCCGTCATCATCAGCGATGACATTGAAGTGCCGTTCGAGGATACCCTCAACTACTCCACCTTCTCAATCTTCATAAAATCCAGTGACGCCCTTAAGAGCAATTTCATAATCGATCTGCTCCGTGGAGTAAGTAGGGAAAAATGGACCAAGATGTGGGCCACACTGAAACAAGTGGAACACCATTTCAAATATCAATACCCTACGCAACCAGACGACGCTGTGCATATGACCTGGAAAGCTATCGCCCGCAAAATTCACAAAGTCAGGCTGCACCTTAACAAGGAAAGAAGATACCAATGGCGCACTTGATCAAGAATTTATTCCACCCAGGTTTGGCAAAATAAAACCGACCCACTTTGTTGTTTTTGGGTTCGAGTACGCCACAGAATGTTCTTCTATGTTGCTAATGCTGGTCCTTTGTGGACAACACCTCACAGAGATGGTGCCACTTTGACTTTCAATATTTCAAGAAGCCTGATATGACACCGCTTCCAGCCTCTTCCGGTTGCCAAATTCTTTTCTCAATCATGGACACGGCTCTCATGAAAATAGGTTCCAGCGAGGTTTTACGTGTTCCTTTTCAGCTTCTGGAAGGATTGTAAGATGTCCGTATTTTCGTTTCGCGCCTCTGGAACCTCGATGCAGGTCAGGACGATGAGGTGCGTCGTTCATAGCCATGACGAGGAGTTTTCGATACTGAATGGAGACATTCATGGAAGAGCCTTGAACAGAGACGCCGCTCCTCGGTACAGCTTGTACTTCCACGTAAGTGACATAGGGCTGCGTTAAGTTAAAGTCCAAAAGAAACCAATTGGCAAAGAAGGATCCCAAGATGAGCACAGATTGTCTCAGACTTGGTTGGGAACACTTGTAATCTTTCTATGGTCAGCGTAAAAGAATAGGTAAGGGCATAATATTCTAAGGATCAGGCTAGTCTTACTAATAGAAGATTCTTTCACATGCGTGACGGCTTGCAGTGAGGAAAAGTTCATTAATTGATTGAAGCACAAGGTTTAGGTCAGAGGCTCAACCATCTGCTGCTGAGGATATTATAGCAATGAAGTTGCAGGTTTAAAAGCACCTGAATTGTTAAATAAAATAGTTACCTCTCCGAGCTAAATTCAGTTCCCTGGAATAATTGACTCACAGCCCAAGTTTCCAGATGCAAATCACCAACTACCAGGTCAAGAGGTCGAACAATATGGTAAGATGAATGTACAGTAATGATAAAGACGCCAGAACAATACAGTGTTATGCTTCACAGCACCCAAGTGCATTTCAAAACCCAATCGAACGTCCATTGAGCATACAAATTTCATGGAAAGAATTGATTAGCCAGCCTACAGTAAATTGTAAAAAATCTGAAATATTAGTGTACATTAGTTCCAAATCGATAGAACTTGATCATCATGGAGTAGATCCATTCTGTACTGTATGCAGATCATTTCAACGGCCAGTCAATTGTGGTAGTTGTTTTCTGGGTTGTGGGTTTGGAGGCTGCAAGCGGGCTTGAAATGGGCGAATTCTCCGAGCAAATGCTGCTGGATCTTCATCCCAGCCTCTCACGGAGTGACGACCATCAAGGTCATCTGCTAATCGAAGTGCTTGCCGCTGAAATAACATAATGGCGAAACGTTGAGCGATAGTTCTAACGCCTGGGAGGAGATCCTTGACCACTGGCCCTACATCTTGGGCAATGTCGGCGAATTCTGAATCAAGATCAAGTCATCTTCAAGTGAATATTACGAGCATCTTGAACACCACCATACTAGAATTTAGGCTTCAGAGTTCAATGAGATTGATATGGAACGGTGAAAAGCAACTACTTGAAGGTGTATGCAATACCTGTGGCGGTGCTGGGACGCATAAGATGAGGTTCAACAAGCATCCATAACCGCCGCACTAAGTCAAGTGATTTGTAATCTTCTGGTGACAGCTGGGCCATTTGTCTACCACCAAGCACACCACCAAATATAAAACTGGGGAGAGGCCACGACCCTGGGATGGCCAGAGTTGAAGATAAGTTAAGGCGTTGAGAAAAAAATTGCCAGAGTTCGGCCAGTGCTTCTCTAGATAGTGCGTCCACAGCACGAACAACCTGGAAGCACAGTAGAAACCCTTGTCAGTTATAACGATTAACAATTCGAAATACGGAGCTTGTCGGACCCTCCCAACAAAGTGAAAGGTGATGGCGACAGATATTCATTTCAAAGAATGGCTTGGGTCTTGACTATCTGGGCTAGAAAATCTCATATTCTCGTTCACTTACCAACTCAAAAAATTTAAATGTAAAGAAATCATGTGCATGGAAGCAAGACTATGCAAGTAAATGCGATTTTCAGATTTGCCAAATTACCTCAGTCAGAATAAGCTCCTGAATGTAACTGCCTTCGGGTGCAAACAGAAGCTTTAGGGCTTCCTTTGCAGTGGGATCCAAGTAATTCACTTTTGGAGGTGGCAAAGCCGGACCACCATGGGACATAGTCATAATGTCTCGGAAGCTCTGAAACCCCGAAGCTAATGCTTCCACTCGCTGAATATCTAGTTGGGTGCTCTCTCCGTATAGGAAATACTTTAGTGCAAGCCTTGTTCGGGGACTGCACAAAACACATCCATTTTGATAAGTTAGAAGATTTAATACGTTACAAATCATCTGACCATTCAATACGTTCTGGTGGAGGTATCGAGGGTTGAGTGTCCCAACAAAGAAAGAAAATAAAATCAATTTACAAGCCAAGGAGACACGGGTTGAAGTTGTGTTAAGAAAAACAGCAAAAAATACACAAATTGCTGGCTGCTTCTCAATTAAATTAGGCGTGAACTGAAGCTTGAAATCGCAAAATATGCCATCTAATGATGCAAGTGGCCATGAGAATCATAATGTTTTTACTCACCTGTCATCAGTGAGCAATCGTTTGGAGACGTATGGATAACATGCATTGACGATACTGTAGTCAGGGTCTATGTCTAAACCAATTCCCTCCAGCACTGAGAAAGCGCGGAGAATGAGTGCAAAGTACGGTGGTATCACAAAAATGTAGTCCTTCGCGACCTTTGTAATGTCTTCAGTCATCTGCAAAAGGGTCAGTAATTGTTTTAATGTTAAAATATACTAAATGTGTTGGTTTTAGTTAATAATGGAATGTGTGATTTACAGTTTTTTTAATCCTTCGGAAAGTTTGCCTAATTCAAGGGCGAGTAGAAAATTGGATCAGTGTGTCTTGTTCAACCACATCCAATCTAGTATTGAGGCAGACTGGATTAGCTTCGAACCTGCTGGACATTTATCTTCCGAATACCACCACCTTGTAAAAGTTGGCTCATTACGCGAGTGAGTTGAGGAACCGCAGCTGCTGTTTTTGCAGGGTCAGCTTTGTCTTCAGGAACAAAACCAAGCCTTACCAAATCATCTGCTACACGAGGATAATCGGAGTTCATCAGGTGGGATATGAATTCAATCAATGTGTACCTCTGATCTTCAGTAACCTGCAAAGAAGACAGAGTTCGCTATCGATTTAGCTCAAAGCTTTGACTCGAAAGGATAAAAGTCACCAAATTTATTTGCATGTAAAGCTAGCTCATGAAAAGGCGATATTATAGTTCAAAAGGCTACCGTAGTCATGAGTCCGAAATCCAGTACACAAAGACGACCGTCTGGAGTTTTCAGAAGGTTTCCAGGATGTGGATCTGCATGAAGGAATCCGCTTTCCAGCAATTGCACTAAGTAGCAGTTCATGGCTGTTGTGATCATGGACAAGTCGGCAGCATTACTGTCGGAGAGTTTGTCTCCGACAACCCATGCACTCGTCAGCACCTGCGAAACAACTCTCCAAATTCAATAAACTAACTTGTAGTTCAGTTCTCCAGTCGATTATCTACTTATAAATTATAGAAGAGAATGTTAACTCCAATGCAAAGTGTCCAAGCGAGCGATATATTTCTGCAGAGCCTAATGTTTTTAAGCCCTCAAATGAGTTGTGTTCGCGTTCATCATTTCAATCAAAGATGTTAAATACTATACCTACATAAATCCCTTTCAAGAAGCTCTCTAGGTTTGGATATCCATAACATCAAATCCCTCAATCACAGCATCTTCTCTTTTGTTAGGAGTGTTTTACTAAGGGTAAAGGAAATTGAAACGTGCTCAAGGCTACCTTTGGTTAAGTTTTAAGGGAAAGGACTACAAACCTTGCGTGATGTGTACTTTAAGAACATCTCAGGGACGGTGACTTGAGGCAAAGAGTTCATATTTTCTAAGAACTGGATGGCATTGTGTGCCTGCGTAAAAGAATTCAAACAAAATTTGGTAAGGAGTCTCAAGTTAGACGACATTACGGTTTCTAAGTTCTCAGGCACTCACGTAGTGAGTCGTTAGCCGATAATAGTAGTACATGCAAGAAGGTCAACAAATATAGCAGTCTTCTACAGGCTGTCAGTCGGAGCAGATGAGGAGCACCACACTTCTGATTAATGACTATCATCAGCAATTTCTTTGAATCTTTCATTTTTCAAATAGGTTCCTTAAAATTATGAAGTTAAAAGGCCTTGACGCTGTTACTCTCCCATAGAAGTTCTCTACAGTAAAAGATGTTTCTTCTGACTACCAAAAGTAGAAATCTGATAGGATACCATTTGATACAGATATAATTCCATTTAAAAATTTAAAATTAAGGTTAAAGTGACATCGCACGCATCGCCCACCTCGTTGACATAATCGAGCTCATCAAAGAACCGAAAAGCCCAGCTGTCGAGTAGTCCAGTCATATCAGATTGCACTATAGGAACTTTTTGAAATATCGATGCGCCAATTCTCAGCAAGAACAGGTCACGTGATATTCCTTCTAAAACCCCAGGTCGCTGCACCTTGATTGCCACCGGAACTCCATTCTCTCTTAGTTTTGCCTTGTACACCTGAAAGCACAAAATATCTTCAAGAAAATCAGTAAATGCATCATTTTGAAAACCTGTTGCCAAATGAGCCACAGGTTTCGTAAGGTTGAATACGTTACATTTGACTAAACGACATGTTTTGAAGATGCTCAAATCTTTCTTCTTCTTCATCTGTACTGCTTAAAAACTTAAATGAATACAAAATCACTCATTGCCGCACATAATTGACTTTTTTCTGTGTACAAACCTGTCCTAAGGAAGCAGCAGCAATCGGATGTTCGGACATCTCCTCAAACATTTCTTCAGCGGGTCTTCCAAGAGATTCTAAAATAATTTGCTTCGCCTCATCGTTGGAGAAAGGAGGAACTCGGTCTTGAAGTTTTTGTAGTTGCTCTAAATATACTTGGGGCATTATGTCGGGGCGTATGCTCAATGCCTGACCAATCTAATGGCACTCAAACATAAACAAAAACGTTTTATCACCGTACTCATTAGTTTAAAATGTTTGTCGAATACAAGACTCTTCAAAGACTGTCAAGGGTGAGTTCAGAACAATGTCCCAGATCCTATCCTGACTACATTAGTCTAAGTTCTTGTCGATGGCACGCGCTTTTATTAAATGACATAGATGCCACCAACTAATTGATAAGGTGACCTGTGCCGTAAAGCATAAATTGTGCCAAAATCTCATTCTTTTATCAAAAAAATGCCAAATTTTTTTTCAGAATGTGGTATCTTGATCCTGCATGCCCAAAATTTGCAAAGCCACCATAGTTTACCTCTGATTTTAGATTGTTTTCTAACCACGCCTAACGCATCAAGAGGGTACTATTTAAAAGCTTCAAATATTGGAAATTTATTTTCATCTTTTTTTTTTTATACTATCAATTTAAGTTTATCTTAATAATTTTTTTATGTTTTTATACACTATCCCGGTTTGCACACGTTCAAGGTATTTTACACATGATCATTATTCTTCAACATATTGTCCGAAGTGATTGGCTGTTAAGTACCTTCACAGCAGTAGGTCCAAGCCTGGTGATTAGTTCAACAAGCTCCCTAGCACGTACTTGCTCCATCTGTCGTTCTCGCCCGAGGTACTTATCCAACAAGATGTTGAAAGTTAAATTCGAGCATTCAAACATGATTTTTGTAGATCTCATCGCAATGTCCATCGGTCTTTTCTTGAAATAAGCAGCAATCAAGTCTGCATCATATCGTAATGGAAGATCGCGTCCCTCCGAGAAATCCCCTTTACTTTCAAGCGCAGAGGAAACTACTACAGTTAAGGTAGCTATCGATGTAAGAAGTGCTGGAGTTCCCCCAGGTATAGCTCCGGCTCTCATGTTCGCATGATCAGACGTCATGGATACCCAAATTTGATCTACAAGTTGCTGATTGGTTGAAGTATTCACACCGATATTGTCAAAGGTCTTCATGATGTGTGATGTGAACTGCTCCACATGATCCAAGGCTGCAGTTAAAAATTCACGCAGATGTAGCGCAGTTGAATAATGTGATACAGACTGAATTGAGTGAAGAGCATGTTGCACTTCTGGGGAACTCTTAATGTTATCAATTGCTGGATCGACTACTGCCAGGAGTGTGTCAGTGTTCAGGTGCTGCAAACAACATTGAGCCATGTACACTGCTTGAAGCTTTTCCATAAAGCAGACTGGCACTACACAATCATAGTGTTTCTTCTGAACACTCTTGTTAATGGGAGAAATTTTGTTCGAATTTCTTCGCCAAAATCCCTTGAAATTGTCTTGGAAATTTCTCCGGAAAACATTACTTGATAGGTGTATACCTTCTCTTGCATACAAAGCGACACCCCCATATACACACGTACTGCTCTTAGGTCCTGCATGTGAGGATTTTGTTGATGGAAAATTGCCGATTATTGCATTGCAGTTATGTGGCGCTAAGATTGCCATCTCGAAGAAACTTCAATCCTGAGAAATGACCACCGGTTAGAGTACAGTGCAACATCGAGGCATGAAGAAAACAGATGGAAGGATTACAGCTATTCCTAGAAAGTGAATCAATACGAATAAAATATACCGAATGTTTCGTCTTCTGGTAAGCATGCCCCATCTTCTTCTAAAAGATGCACGTCCTATTACAGCTTCTATTATCGATACTGACCTACATCAAGTGCAAAAAATTCATATTCTCTTTCATCTCCTGAGAGAGCACTATGTCCGCGGCTACTCTTCCTCAAAACAAAGAAATAGTTTCCGGGACTACGCTGGAGCACAGCAGCAAGAACAAGAGATGATCCACATGAGGAAGGAGATCATCATGTGTCCTTGTTGAACAGTGTAAGCAACTCAGTACTTTGGACGAATGGTTGTCGTGGACAAGTCGCTTCCACAAGCCCTAACGAATGCAGTTATAACTATTCAAACACATCATGGAGTAGAGAACAAGATCCCACTGTCTAGACGCTTTTTATTTTTATCTTTATTATTTTATTATTTTGTTCTCCGTTTAGGATTCTCGAAGTATGCCACCACGAGTTTATCACTACAGACACTCAGCGGCCGAGCGACCTAGCGACGTAACGACCTAGTCACTCACATGTTCCATGCTGCTTATGCATAAATGATGCAACTTACACATAATAAATTGGTCAAGAATTTTGCTAGTAGGTCTGAGGTCATAAGCTTAGTTGTAGTACCGAAAGCAATTCAGACAGCTCATCGTCATTTGAGAAGAATCCATGCGTGATGGAATGGTTGCAAATAAGGCAATCGTGTTCATCCAGTACTAGAATGGATAACCAATTTCGCAAAATTAAAACAAACAGCAAGAGCTAGGATTCTTCTAAGTTAACATGGTGTAGGATCTTACAAAAGATAATTTGAAGCTTCACTCCTTGCTCACACCGCCATCGAAGAACTCTGCGCCACAATTTCAACACATCAGAGGCTATTGTCTAACTGCAACGACAATTATACGACGATAAATTGCGAGATTAAAAAGGACCTTCAGCATAGAGTCAGAATTTGAAGTCCTGCCTCCCGAGTTCACTAGAGCAACCACTAGATCGTCCACAACTATCCTTCACAATCTCAACACAAAATGAGCCGCTTCTGATCGAAATCCAACTACAACAGATCTATCAGACTGCTCGCGTTTGTCTACACGCACGCTTTCCTGTAAGGCTCAATCACCTGATCAACTTTTCATGCACACCCGATTAATATTCTCAACTACTTGAATCTCCTACTGCTGTCTCACTTGAAACGCAACGACCAGAATCACCGAAAAACTCTGTCACATCTTCGACCCCAAAATACATCATATTATAGCGAGTACGGCTGGGATCGGTCACTAAAATCGACGGCCAGTCGTCGCCACGCGACTGAACCTCGAAATTAACACTTCGGTCGTTGCGATGATCCGAGTCAGAGCTGTGGCCTACAAGAAATGCACAACCTAGAAAAATATCTTTTCTATACAAGCACGCATGAGTTACTTGTAGCGATCGTTCAGTCGTTGACGAAACGCACTGTGCGCAAAACTAATCCGCGCCATGGCGTCGTCCGATCGATGCGATCCGTGGGTGCCATCACGATGCATTCGACACTCAACCAAATTCACTTTCTGAATAGGGTGACGCCAAAGGTACGCAAGCTCCATACACTCCATGACCTCCCAATGGTTCGATCCCACGTGCACTGTGGTCCCACCCCGACGTCGATCAAGGCAACTGCTCAGTTTATCACTAAAAATAAATCGTCGATTACAAGTTGTATAATATACCAACACACTTTGTCATTTCTCAGCTGCTTGCACCATGTCTGCACGAAACTGCTCAGGTCCGTCCAAATCTCCCCAGATGTTGCTCCAGATTGGAGGTGTACCGCATCGACTGTCTAAGTCGACATTGAACAGCCCATCATTTCTCACACAGAAAGAAGCGCGGCAACGCTTTCGTAACTTCCGACACAAAGTTTTAAAGACTGGTTTAAGCACGTCATGTTGCAAGTTGTGATTGGTTTAACAAGTTGCTCGGAGAATTTGTGACGGAATCTTTGCTTGAAGGGCACCCTTCTATGTCAGATATTTCAAGACTTGGCAAATATCTGAATATCAAGGGAGATCTTAGCCCTCACTGTCTTTGAAACAAACTGTAAACTGTGACGGATAGAGATTCACAAGACATCACGGTGACTGAAAAGACTAGAGCAGGGAGCAGAAAATAATGGCAATATATTTTGGTGGGAATGTAAGGTAATCGCATGGGGCAATCTATTGAAATAGTCAACATGACATAAGGTAATCTCGACCAAAGCGGACCTCCACTACAAATGGTCGAGTGTCACTAGGAACTGAATATGTAGTTTACAACTTCGCTGCCAAATCAGTATGTAAGACTCTTTAAGATCATCTTGCTTTCGCTCTAACCATGGTCTCATAATTCTGATAAGTTGATTGCCTCACGTTATCCGGGCAATTTCCTTCACGCTTTCTCCGAAGTGGTAGGCGGTCATATGACGTAGAATCAAACGTAGTCAAGGTGCGGGTACCATCATAGGCGGTTTGATGGACATAACTATGTCAACTAGCACGGTACATCATACACAATTGTGCACACATCGAGTCCAACTTAATTGCTTGCTAAACATTTGATTGCCGGCTTATTCATTGCATTAGGAACTTCTCATCGACATACTTTCAGCATTTGATTGTTCCTTGTGCGGACCAGCACTAGCCTGCATCCTTTGGTACACCCCACGCGCAATTCTCCTCGATATTCAACGAGTCAACACCTCTTATCAAGCGGAACCATCCACTTTCACCCCAATACGTTCCCTGGCATCACAATCACAGAAAAAGCTCACTCTGAGAGCCTCGTAAAGATTAGCTTACACCGAGATGATCCAAATAAGGATACTTCGAAAACAGGAGTAAACTCAACAGGGTACTTTTGTGGTGATGCAACGGTCGCTTGGGAGCAACCGCAAAATCTCGCCTTGTGTCATAGTGACAATCGACACTCAGACAGTCTGGTACTCGAAGTACTCATTAATTTTAAAAAACAGCCAAAAGAATCAGTACAATTACCCAAGAATTGCGAATGATCCAGTACTTGAGGCCGTTCTCTTCTCCCCATCCAGAAACGCTGACTACGTGGTCGTGATGTGCAGGATCCCTGCCGTACTCAAAATTCGACGAATTATTACAAAAATATTAGATGTGAATCGTTTTCTGTACTCAATAATCTCACCACAAAAGTCGTTGACATCACATAGAATGCTAGATTGGTCACGAACTTAACCCCTAAGCTCACAGCATCCACAACGGAGACCAAGCTGGAAATAACACAAGCGCTACTCACGTGTTTACAAGAATACCACCAGTGTAGGAATGGAGTAGTGTTGAATCGATTGAACATGCAATCGGACCCCTCTCATAAATCTCCGCCATCTGCCAGCCATCACCAAGGTTTGCCACTAAAAAGGTAAGTGAATTTCAGATAACACGCTATGCGCATGAAAGAACTTATCATGCTGCACTCATCATCTATGAGGAAAGAATGAAGCGTACGAAAACGATTCCAAGCTCACCATGTTAAGTTCCCCGGAAACTTTTCCATATTCGCCGACAAAATGGATTGGGTAGTCAGAAATAGCAGTGCAACTCTCAATGTTCCCAACTGGTGGTACGCAGTTGCGACAGACATTGATAGGTGTGCATTCGTCATCCCTAGCCCGATATAGCTGCAGCATGAAATTTCATGTTAGGGGTTTTCCACGATGTGCGCAATCAAATGTTCTAGCAACTTGCTTCTCAACATAAGTCCATCACATCCTTGGATATGTTAAAAATCCCATTCACCTGGCAAGTTTCTTCAGGCAGGCCATGCTCATGCATGAATTTGAACACTCCCAGAGGATCACCGCCGTGGCAGCTTCCAGCAATATCGGTAGCGCAGTTCAAGATTCTGTTCAAAACTCAAACAGCTAGGCTTCAACGAAAGAGATCGACAGTCAAAGAGAAAAGAGCTATTGAAATCGAGGTAAGAGTATCACAAAGCATACCAAACGGCACTATTGTGCTAATTAAACAAATGCATACTAAAAGTCCACAAAGCAAAAACCAAATGAGCCAAATTAATTCTTTGAGTCCTAAGAAGCTCAAATTCACAATCCTGTTAAAATTTGGAATGTGAAAGGCGGATCCTAAAATAATAATAATAATAATAATAATAAAACAATCATCTGAAAGACAAAAAGAAAGATACTAACACTTGCACAGAGTACTGGATATCAGGCCATTGGGCCTTGCGAAGCATTTTGTGACGGTCCGCCAAAGAACTCAATGCGGCGTGCGCCCAGCAAGATCCTGACGCATTGCGCGAAAATATGGCTTGAAATTTGAGAAAAATATCACAAGAAAGTTCTAACTTTCAAACAGTACGACCATTAGTTGCACATAAAATGAGTAACCTCTGGGCATAGAGAGAAGAGGTTGAGTGCAGTACCGCAATAGACTGGAATGTGCTGGTTCAGATCGCGAGTTGCGTAGCTCGTACCTGTGAAGGTCATCAAAGCACTATCTTCAGACTTTTAAAAACGTTTTACGGGTGCCCAAGGAGCTGTAAGTCGATTATAAGACGGCCACAACAAGCTGAAAGAAGAACCGAACGGACACAGATCTGATATAACATGGGTTGATGCATTAGTGAACTGCACCATTAACGTTACGCCAATCCCAGGCCTTGGGTAGATCACTAAGCTTCAAGTATTCGTGCGGCTGCTTTGACAGTACTTTCGTTTCCACTGCGGATCCACAATTGCCACACAACGTTTGCGATGAATATTTTCCAGCTAAAAATAGGACCTCCAAGCATATACAACTTTCTGGAAAGCTTTACGGAAAAGATTTATGCGCAAACAGTAGAGAGAACCTACGGAAGAAGATTCATACCCTGCATATCCTTATACTCGTTGATGCGTGTCATAACAGGTCGAGATCTCGGATCTAATGTCGTCACAAACCAGCTGGACGCCAAGCTAGGTGCTGCTCCTCCAGCCCATGACTTGACGCAGTTTGCCATCCAAGCGGACAAAGATTTGCCAGTAATTCCGTCCAGTGAAAACATCAAAAGCCATAGCAGCGCTACTCCCCCGACAACGCCCGCCACGACCCGCGGTTGGGAGTGTTTCATTCTGCACTCCTTTTCAACCTCAAGCACAAATCCGTGCACCCCTTCCAGCTAGCAATTGACCGACCCGTACTTCTCTACAACAACTCTGCATTTCCAACCACGTCCATTAGTAAAATCACGAGATCACATGAGAACGGACGCATCCTAGTCAACAACGACCATTCACTTCTCTCCTTTTTAATCAAACAAAATCACACGCCAAAACGAGCAAAGCTAACGGAGAAGACACGGGTTAGGGAAGGTTTGATGGACACTATACCGACCGAGGTGGATCGCTGAAAAACTGCAGCATCCACCACCACCCTCACAGAGCAAGGACCATGAATGAGGACGGAATGGCTGTGTAAAGGATCTTTCATAGGGTGAAAGAAATAGTGACTAGCGGCGATGAAAGGGCGAGGAAGCATAGGGACGAGGATTGTAGGGGGCAGCAGAATTGCCGCAATGGAGTGGAGGGACGGGATTGCACGTGAGTGGCGTGTAAAAGCATTCCCCCTCCTCCCCAGGTTGCTTTGCTTCGATGGATGGATGAATTCGGGCACTACTGCAACTCCTCGGCTTCTGTCGATTCTTCATCTGGTAGGGCTCGTGGGATCACGGCGCCCCCGCCCTCACGCTTTCCCTCGCGCATTATTTTAAATTTAAACTTCAGTATTCTTGGTATCCTTTACAATCCCATCACAATTCATCCAAACATTCGTTGCTTTCTGTCTCTGTTTGTTTGTTTTGTGTGTGTGAGAGTATATGTCCATACACATAATTCTAAAAGAATGATATGTGATGTATTTAAATAAATAGATTAACATTGAAATGCATAATTGTATCAAAGGTGCCATTTGATGATGGAAAAATATCTTATATAAATATATATATATATATATATATATATATATATCCTTCAAATATGTTGAAATATCAAAAATATCCATGTATTCTTGGTAGTAGCCAATATATCCCTCAAATTTGTGATTATAGCAAATATACCTTCATTGATAATAAGTGATTATTAGCATTGTTACTTTAGTTATCATCTAGTGTCCAAACCATTTTGCTGCACTCCTATTTAGCTTTTCAAGAATTACAAAAAAATTGTCTCATTTTTTTTTATTGATTTGCAGACTACGCCTTGTATTATAGCTATTTTGTATCCATTGAGTAGTACACAATCACTCACTTAAATCTCTCCTCTACATGTCTAAGTAAATCTATAAAAATCTTAAAAAAGTTGGATAAGATTTGTTGCTGAAAGGATACAAGACATGACAAATCAATTATTGTATCATATCTATTTATTTATTTATTTATTGACTTGCTACAAGAGTCTAATCTAATCTAATCTGATTGCTAATACTACTCAACCATCACAACCTCTTTTTTACTTGTGATAATAAATAGGGTTCCAATATATCATATATTTTAATAAATTCTATAATATTTATTTCATAATTTTTTTTATGAATGTTAAATAAAAAAATATTATAAATTAAATATCTTAAGAGATTTTATACATGTTTTTTATCATATTTATTTATTTATTTTTACAAGATCTTATCTTGATGTTCTAATAATTTATATGAAAATATTTTTGTATTAATAATCAAGTCTTATTGAGTATTCTTAAGTTAGAGATTAAAATTAATGCCTATATTACTTAAGTAAATAGAAGTAAATAGAAGTAGGTAGAATATGTTGGATAGATAATATCTTCTTTGAAAAACTTTGAAGAATTTTTTGAGATAGAGATTTGAAATTTAGATTCCAATAATTGCACCATGTGGCTATTGAAACTTATCTTTTAAGTATTGTTATTGCAAATAAATCCTTCTTGATAGCTTGATGATTTTACTTAAGTAGGATTGTAGAGTCAATTCTATTTAAAAATATTCTTTCTTGCTTTGCATCTTAAATAAATAAATTAAGTCTTTTGTATGATTTAAACTATTTTTTGGAGGTATTTACAACTACATTAATGAAGAGAAACTATAAAAGACTAGTAAAAAAAAAACTCTAGTCTTTGCAATAGAAAGCACATTCAATTGCTACATGTATTGCAAAATTCTAATAACTTGCTTGTGACATGAATTAAAAAAATTAATATTTTTTTCAAAAATAATTATTTTAAAATTGACTTAAAAGATAAGATTAAAAATTTATTATTGATAATTTCAAAATTAGATTCATTAGAATATTTCATCACTTAAGCCATATCATACAACAGTCAATTCTTTTGAAGATGCTAAGTACAAAGATTTGATTAAAAAATGACAATCTAAGTTATGACAACAACTTGTAAATCTTTATATATCTATTCATTAAGTCCAAAATATTTGTAGATCAATTCAACACAATTCAAACAATTAATAAAAGATATAAAAGATAATTATCTTTGTAAATATATATATATATATATATTATAAAAATTTAGGTCATAAATTAAAAAAATTTAATATCAAATCTAATAGATTTAAGATACAAAGCACAAACTCAAATATAATTTTTTTAAAAAATAAAGTTATTAATACACAATCATAGCAATTAGAAGTTTTATAAAAGAAACTAAGCCTTATAAAGTGGCATTTAGATATCAAGAATCTAACATTATCTTTAACATCATTTAATATCCTTTATATCTATTAATAATAGATTTAAAAATTTAAAATTATATAATATGATACTTTTTTTGGAGATTAGAACAGATCTTTATAAAATTTAGTCGAATACTAGGAACCCAGCTTAACCTTTATTTGTTAGAGCTAAGACAGTTATGCAAATTGCAAAATAAAAATATATTAGTTTATAATTATTTAAGTAATACTAAGTCTTCATTCATATAGTGATTGTAGTAGAAGCTTAAATTAGTATAAAGAATGTTAATATATTTATAGAAAATCAGAGATAAAAAACATATTTTTCTTATAGTATAAAATTTCAACAATGAAGGATTATATGCAATAATAAAATTAACTGTGTAGTAAGATAATACATGTAGAAGTTTTGGATCTTATAAATAGAAATAATAATTTTTTTTTAAATCTAAAAAAGTACAAACTATTATGTATTAGACAACTCTAATAACTATACATGATTCATATTTTTTTAGTATTTTTAAACTATTATTAAATAATTATCAAGAATTTTTAAGAATTTATGAGTTATTGTTCTATTTATATAATTAAATTCTAAATATTTTTTTTGTAGACTTAAGATAAATAAAATGAGCATGAAAATTTTTAAAGATAAATTTCACTTTAACTTATATTTTATGTTGGCTAAATTTTTCCAAGTCTTTTAATTAGAATAAATGCATCTAACTTTGTATTAAATTTAGTTATATAACAATTGAATATAGATAAATTTCATTCTATTTGTATGTTTTATGTTTTTTTTTGTTTTTTTCCTTTTAAGAATTTTTCTTGTAAACTTAAGCTAAAAAGAATGAGCATTAGAAGGTTTAAAAACAAATTACACTTTAACTTCTAATTTATATTGCTTGGATTTTTCCAAGTCTTTTTTTATTAAAATAAATACATCAAAATTTGCATTAAATGGAAATCTATAATAATTGAATATAGATTTATTTCTTTCTATTTTTTTCATTCTAAAAACTTTTCAACAATCAAGTTTAATTATAAAAAATATAATTATAAATTATAGTTTTCATGAATTTTCTTTAATAATAGAATTAAAACTTAAAAACAGATTTTTTATTTAATTAATGACATGAATTATAAGTATTTTATATCAACATATATTTTAAACTATTATCAAGGTTGTTGGAGTATGTCTTTGTTATGATTTGTATTTAAATTATTTGTATTTTCTTTAAAAAGAATAAAGCTTTTTAAATTCCTTCTCAAGATATTCTTGTCTTGCATTAAAGAAAAGAAGTTGTTGCATATAATTTACAATAAAATATTCTCATTAAATCAAAGCAGTTACATCTTTAAGCCATTATTATAAGAATTTTATATTTACAACTTTTACTAATTAAATTTGTCCAAATTTGTTTGAAAATTCTCTTTGTTTTATGTTGAAAAATTAGCATTATAATGATTCTAGAAAATTTGATTTTAAATATTTTTTTTTATTTTTTTTTATTTTGAAAGAAGACTATATAATCTAAAGGATTAAGTACTATTATGTGCATTGGAAGTATAACATGACTTTATAGCAACGTAATATTTTAAATACAATTTAATTTAAAAGCCTATTTATAAAAATATTTAGTGGCATCAAACATAAAATAAAATAAATAAATTTGTTTAATATTGTGATACTTATTTTTAAATCAAGACTCTATAATATCATTTCTATAGACTTTGTAACTTCTATGTATTTTTGAAAACCTTCAATCATTATTTTTAATGGACTTCATTACAAATTTTTAATTATCAAATTCTTACATCTTACTTTGTGATTATCAATCATCTATTTAAAATTATACAAAACTTATTACAAATAAAGAAATAATGTTATGTTGTAGTATGGCTTTAAAGTAAAAGATAAATGGAAGAATTTTATTATATAAGATCTTATAATAAAAAGTTATATTAAAAATATAAATAATAGTTAAAAAGGTAATCCAAAAATTTAGAATTAATGCTTCTTTTTTTAAAAATGTCTTCTACTTACATTATAGGATAAAAAATAACTTAAAATAAACCAAGTTAACAAAAATAATATTATAGGCCTCTCAAGGTAAAAATAAAGAGTAATTTTTAATAAAAATTATCTAAAAAAGTCTTAGATTGATGCTCAAAGAAGGCTGATAATGAACCATGGTGAAAATTAATTCTTAAGGCACAAAACCGTGCACCAACAAATGTGGGATTTGTTTGTTGATTGAAAGCACTATCTAAAAGAAATCTCTTAAAATTTTTTTTAGCATTAGTTTTGAGGGATTAAGTGCTTATTGACTTTGTGACATTATTATATAGTTT
Organism: Physcomitrium patens; assembly: GCF_059467195.1. NCBI lineage: Eukaryota > Viridiplantae > Streptophyta > Bryopsida > Funariales > Funariaceae > Physcomitrium > Physcomitrium patens. The sequence goes on along the minus strand of NC_143414.1, from coordinate 11,044,467 downwards.
AGGTTTTCTTGACTGACTCTTCTTTGTATTACATAAAAAAAAATTGTTTTAATGGAGTGTGTAAGTTTTGTAGCAAATTTATAAATGAAATTTTGTGGGTTTGTGAAGACATACGTGGTGTATGTGTATTGATAATTTGAATACAATTAGACAACACAATAAAAAAATTAATTAAGATTTAAACAAATTAGGATCTCAAAAATTAGATCTTTTGGTTCTAAGTATTTTTTTGGTTAGATTAGAATAATATTATTTGTATTTATGGTTGAGTAATGTTTTAATATTCTTAAAAAATTTGACAACAAGTTTGCAATTTAAGAGAGAGATGTTGAAGCTTGAAGTTTTGCATTAATATTAAAAAGAAAGAACATCCAACGATTTAGTGGATTAAAGGCATTATCTCTCATTTTCTAACTTTGATCATTATTAAATTTTATTAAGAAATTTTAAAAACTTCATATTTTTTTAATCTGGAGACTTATTTAAGATTTTAAATGTATTGCTAAAATCAAATGCATTACTAAAAGAAAGATATGTCAATTTGAATTTTCAAGAAGACAAAGCAAAACATAAATCAACAAAGTAAAGCACCAAACGGCTCTATATTTAAAATTTAAAAAACTTATAGAATATTATAAGTCCACCATTAAATTTATAGATCTCAAAAATATAGGGATAGTTCAAATTACAACATTAAAAAGTCTATTTATTTCTTAGAGAATATATATAACTCTCATCCTCCAAATTCTAAATTCTAAATTTGAATTCTATCTTCTTAGAATTATTAATATTTTGGTGCTATTGTATGTTCGAAATAATGTATGTAGGCTTAATTTAATTTTTCTTACTAACATATAAGAGTATATTTGATTGATTTAAAACATTTTTTACAAATATATTCTTAAATAATCATTGATTATTATTTTTGACAATGATATCCAACTCTTTTTATTAATGACTTTAAAAAATGTAAGGTTACCCAATTCGTTTGGCAATGATTTCAACTTCCCACACCTACAAATATCTAAGATAGTCAAAGATGTGAGGTTATCCAATTCATTTGGCAATGATGTCAACTTTGAGCAATCACATAAGTTAAAAGAAGTCAAAGATGTGAAGTTGCCCAATTCATTTGGCAATGATGTCAACTTTTGACGTCTATTTATATTTAAAGAAGTCAAAGTTGTCAGGTTGCCCAATTCATTTGACAATGATGTCAACTTTTGACACCCACTTAAATTTAATGAAGTCAAAGATGTGAGGTTGCCAAGTTCATTTGGCAATGATGTCAACTTGAGATATCCACTTACATTTCAGGAAGTCAAAGTTGTAAGGTTGCCCAATTCAATTGGTAATGATGTCAACTTTTGACATCCACTTATATTTAAGGAAGATAAAGATGTAAGGTTGCCCAATTTATTTGGCAATGATGTCAACTTCCAACACCTACTTAAATTTGAGGAAGTCAAGTTTGTGAGGTTACCCAAATCATTTGGCAATGATGTCAACTCCCAACACCCACTTAAATTTAAGAAAGTGAAAGATTTGAGGTTGTCCAATTTATTTGGCAATGATATCAACTTCCAACATCCACTTATATTTAAAGAAGTCAAAGTTGTCAGGTTGCCTAATTCATTTGGCAATGACGTCAACTTTTGACATTCACTTATATTTAAGGAAGTCAAATTTGTGAGGTTGCTCAATTCATTTAGCAATGATGTCAACTCCCAATACCCACTTAAATTTAAGGAAGTTAAAGATGTGAGGTTGCCCAATTCATTTAGCATTGATGTCAACTCGCATCATCTACTAAAATTTAAAGAAGTCAAAGTTGTGAGGTTGTCCAATTCATTTGGCAATGATGTCAACTTTTGACATCCACTTATATTTAAGGAAGTCAAAGTTGTCAGGTTGCCCAATTCATTTGGCAATGATGTCAACTTTTGACACCTACTTAAATTTAAGGAAGTCAAAGATGTGAGTTTGCCCAATTCATTTGGCAATGATGTCAACCTTGAACAATCACATAAATTTAAGGAAGTCAAAGATGTGAGGTTGCCCAATTCATTTGGCAATGATGTCAACTTGAGACATCCACTTATATTTAAGGAAGTCAGAGTTATAAGGTTGCCCAATTCAATTGGCAATGATGTCAACTTTTGACATCCACTTATATTTAAGGAAGTTAAAGATGTAAGGTTGTCCAATTTATTCGACAATGATGTCAACTTCCAACACCCACTTAAATTTAAGGAAGTCAAGTTTGTGAGGTTGCCCAAAATATTTGGCAATGATGTCAACTCTCAACACCCACTTAAATTTAAGAAATTCAAAGATGTGAGGTTGCCCAATTTATTTGGCAATGATGTCAACTTCCAACATCCACTCAAATTTAAGGAAGTCAAAGATGTGAGGTTGCTCAATTTATTTGGCAATGATGTCAACTCCCAACACCTACTTAAATTTAAGGAAATCAAAGATGTGAGGTTGCCCAATTCATTTGGCAATGATGTCAACTCCCAACATCCACTTATATTTAAGGAAGTCAAAGATGTGAGGTTCCCCAATTCATTTGGCAAGGATTTCAACCTTGAGCAATGACGTAAATTTATGGAAGTCAAAGATGTGAGGTTGCCCAATTCATTTGGCAATGATGTCAATTTTTGACATCCACTTATATTTAAGGAAGTTAAAGATGTGAGGTTACCCAATTCATTTCGCAATGATGTCAACTCCCAACATCCACTTAAATTTAAGGAAATCAAAGATATGAGATTGCCCAATTCATTTGGTAATGATGTCAACTTGAGACATCCACTTATATTTGAGGAAGTCAAAGTTGTGAGGTTGCTCAATTCATTTGGCAAGGATTTCAACCTTGAGCAATCACATAAATTTATGGAAGTCAAAGATGTGAGGTTGCCCAATTCATTTGGCAATGATGTCAACTTTTGACATCTACTTATATTTAAGGAAGTCAAAGTTGTTAGGTTGCCCAATTCATTTGGCAATGATGTCAACTTTTGACATCCACTTATATTTAAAGAAGTCAAAGTTGTCATGTTGCCCAATTCATTTGGCAATGATGTCAAATCCCAACACCCACTTAAATTTAAGGAAGTCAAAGATGTGAGGTTGCCCAATTCATTTGGCAATGATGTCAACTTGAGACATTCACTTATATTCAAGGAAGTCAAGGTTGTGAGGTTGCCTAATTCATTTGGCAATATTATCAAGCTTGGGCATTCAAATAAATTTAAGGAAACTAAAGATGTGAGGTTGTTCAAATCATTTGGCAATGATGTCAACTCCCAACACCCACTTAAATTTAAGGAAGTCAAAGATATGAGGTTGCCCAATTCATTTGGCAATGATATCAACTTCCAACACCTACTTAAATTTAAGGAAGTCAAAGATGTGAGGTTCCCCAATTCATTTGGCAATGATGTCAACTTGAGACATCCACTTATATTTAAGGAAGTCAAAGTTGTGAGGTTGCCCAATTCATTTGGCAATGATGTCAATCTTGAGCAATCACATAAATTTAAGAAAGCCAAAGATGTGAGGTTGCCTAATTCATTTGGTAATGATGTCAACTTCCAACACCCACTTAAGTTCAAGGAAGTCAAAGATGCGAGGTTGCCCAATTCATTTGGCAATGATGTCAAGTATGGGCACTTACTCATATCTAAACTAGTCAAAGATGTGAGGTTGCCTAATTCATTTGGCAATGATGTCAACCTTGAACAATCACATAAATTTAAGGAAGTCAAAGATGTGAGGTTGCCTAATTCATTTGGCAATGATGTCAACTCCCAACATCCACTTAAATTTAAGGAGGTCAAAGATGTGAGATTGCCCAATTCATTTGGCAATGATGCCAAACTTCGGCACTTACTCATATTTAAAGTAGTCAAAGATGAAAGGTTGCCCAATTCATTTGGCAATGATGTCAACCTTGAGCAATCACGTAAATTTAGGGAAGTCAAAGTTGTGAAGTTACCCAATTCATTTGGCAATATTATCAAGCTTGAGCATTCACACAAATTGAAGAAAACCAAAGATGTGAGGTTGCCCAATTCATTTGGTAATGATATCAAGTTCGAGCACCCACTTAAATTTAAGGAAGTCAAAGATATGAGCTTGCCTAATTCATTTGGCAATGATGTCAACTTTGAGCACTTAGTTATTTCACAAGTAGTCAAAGATGAGTAATTATCCAAGTTATTTAACAATGATATCAAACTTGAAGTTTCACATATTCTCAAGGTTGTAAAAGATAGAAAATTGATTGATTTATTTGGCAATATTATCAAGCTTGAACATGATGTCATCAATAAGTACTTTATACACCTTAAATCCTTGCAAATCTCCAAAAAAGTTGGACGATCTTTGGGATTAAATTTCCAACAATCTTCTATTAAACTCTTCAAAATTGGTGGACAATGATAAGGTAGAGATGGGCACTCTCCACTCTTTATCTTTTCCTTAGCTTCACTATTGGTTAGATCTAAGAAAGGGACTTTTCCTGTTAGTATTTGATAACACACCATACCAAAACTATACACATCACTTTTTGGTGGATACTTTCGTTTGTTTGTACTTGTAAGCACATGGTTTTCACTTCCTTGCTCATGGATTTTAATCACTTCTAGAGCCATGTACCTAGTAGTACCTATATTAAGTGTTTGAGTAGAACAACTACTTTTCTTGGTTTTGGACATTCCAAAATCTGCCAATTTGGCATGTACATATCCAATTTCCATGTTTGTTATCTTCACCAAAACATTGTTTGGTTTCAAGTCCCTATGTACAATATCTTTTGAATGAAGACAAACCATACCTTCTGCAATTTGAAGAATAATGTCAACAACTACTGTATTAGAGAATGGTACATCTAGATGAAGAGTTTCCAATCTATGCCATATTAGAGAAGTAAGATCTCTATCCATCAACTCCATGAAAATAGAGCATTGATGCTTACTTGAAGTGTAGTGAAGTATGGACATAACATTCGCATGAAACACCCCCAATTCAGTTGACAATTCTTGTTCAAAATGTTTATTGTTTGATCCATAAAACACCTTCTTTGCAACTTCCATCTCTAACCAATTAACTTTAAATACAGTTGCAGATGCACCTTTTCCTATTTGGTTTTGTTGCTTCATCTTATCCAATTTTCTCTTCAATAGGTTTCGTGAAGATGCAATTGATGTGCTTTCAAGTCTTTCAAGCAAAATGTAAGCCAATTCTTTCTCCTCACCATTCAATGACTTCAAGTCCAAATCCACTTTCTTTAGCAATGTCTCTTCATCTTGAAATGCTTTCTCTTGCACAATCTTGGCTTCAATGCTATTGATCTCTTCAATTTCGTCAACAAGTTTTGCCCAAGTTTTGCTTAGTGGTGCTTTGAACTCATAGTCAAAAAATGAAAGTCTACATAATTCCAAATTAAAGCTTATTGATGAAACACGCTCTTGCACTTTTGTCAATATGATGGCAGCCTCGATCCATGCATTTTTGCAACAATCTTGGATGAAACTTTCAATTTCTTTTGCCTTTGTAGCAAATAGCTTGAAATTACCCACACAACTTGCAAAAGCTTCTTCAGGAATATCTTTTCGAATGCATATGGCATGAAAGAATGAACTAGCACTCTCAATGGTGAGCTTGAGTTTATAAGCTAAATATCCACATTGCTCTTTGTTGAATTTTGGCAAATTTGTTGCCTCTCTTTGAGAAGTTAATTCTTGGACTTTTTCCATGGATTTCATTGCAATTTTTAAATACAATTGCAATTCTGAATATTTGCTTGATACAACTCCACCAAGAGTATGATCTGCACGTATTTCGTAACCATGGACCAATATTAAATCATATGGTTGTCAATACAATCAAAAAGACATTGTAAAGACTAGCACAATATTACTTACAACTACAGAAATCCAAAAACATGCCTACAAGAAAATACACCACCCATAATATAAAAAAAAGCACAATAATGCAACCAAGGTATTAAAACCATTTTAAACTCAAGACATATTGATTTTGTAGTGGAAAGAGCATTACCCAAACCATTAACATTTGGCAACATTGATTCTGAAGTGTGAGTTGTAGGATCCAACCTAGCCATAATTCGAAAATAGTGCTTTAGGATGCTCAAATTTATTACTAGGAAATGGCCTTATCACCTGTTGAAGATGCACACATCAAATAATAGTATTTGACTTATGAGAAACTAGATTAGATTCTTGCAAGATTAGTATTACCACCCTAATGGTAGCTTATTCAACCATGCAATAATTCACCAAATTTTAATATCCAATGAATTGCAATTATTGCCTAAACTTCTCACTCCCTCAATTTAGCCCAACGTAACACAAGCAAGCAAAATAAAAAATCGTACCTCCATCATCACTCAATTTAGATATTCTCATCCATTGACAAGAATTCATCTTTATACAAAACTTCATCCATAAATGAGATGTCATCTAACAATAAGAATTCACCCATACCTGAGTATTCATTCAAGTTGTTCATCCACATGGGTTGATCAAATTCCTAACCTAACTTTATCCAACTCAATTAGTCATCCAATCCAACAATTCATCCAATCCGGAAGTCTCACCGCAATGTGGAAGATGTCGAAAACGAGCCTGGAGTAGCTGCGATAGCAGTTGTGTAGGAAGAAATGGAATTGCTCGCCGACCCACTGGCGGCTCAAAGTCCTTCGATCTTCAGAACCCTTCACAAGAATGAAAGTGGGTTGGCAAAGCTGCCACCAATCTTTACAACCCTTCACAGGAATGAAACTGGGTAGGCGAAGTCATGACTTGCACCAGAAACTCGGGATATGGAAAAGAGGGCTGCCGGATGATAATGGTATCACAATTGTTCCGAGTCCAAGAGTATCACAGGAAGCTATCCGAACTCCAGATGCTACCTGCTCACATGAAATTCTTCAGCGAAGCCGACGGTTCTATCGACAACCAAGCTGCTTACATAAAATTTTCACTAAGCTGTCAACTTCAATGCCTGCCTCACGAGGACCTTCCGCTGCCAACCATACACCACAATTTTGTGTTTTAATGAACAACCACCTTACCTCATCAGCACTAACAAATCGGTACTACATTTCGAACACCCTTGCAACACTGAATTCTGAACAACGTTGCCTCTCTGCAATTGTCGGTAGGGACTCTGACCGTCAAGTTACTTGCTCAACTTTTCGCTGACACAGTCACATCTCCAAATTTAAGCATCGATATCTGCTATTAAGACCCACATCACCAGCGAACTCGCGTCCGCCTACTAGTTGCACAACATCATTTCTCCCATTCAACAATACCTGCCAACCCCGCCAGTCCACCGAGAGTGCCGACTAAAGGCGACGACGATGATTGGAAACTCAGCGATAGTCGAACAACACCGGAGCCCAAAAACAGTCAGAGACGAACGAGCACAGCAACAAGTGCCGAATTAAGTCGACCACCAGCCAAAATTGACGGCACTGCACCGCAGGACTTAATCCTCCAGCATCCACGGCGACAAAAACGCGGGTCGGCGGATGGCAAATACCGCAATTTCCCCGACGGCTACCAACCACGACCTAAACGTCCACTACTTCCTTCAAGTACTTGCAGCAGCAGCCATGACTTCAAGGAGTGCAGTCGGTGAAGCAGTCGAATTTGCAGCCACAACCGCAACAGTGGCATCAAACGGCCTTACCCTACAACAAGATGGTGGAGAACAGAACCGAAGAATCACCAGGAGAAGACGACGAGGCCAGCAACAAGAAAGCGTCGACAATCCTCAATGCCACTGAACCACCAACCCGAAAAAGAAGCGCCACCAGAGAGCACCAAACGGGACAGAATCATGAGACACCGTCGCACACTTGATGCTTCCACCACAGTGCAACCAGCACCATCCAACGCCCCTTCACACACTATGAAGAAGAACATGGACCGAGCACCAGCTCGATGCAGGACCAGAACAAACAGCAACACGATTCGAAGCAGAAGCTGGAAAAAGGGAGCAAAAAAGATTCCCCAAAAGGGAACCCGTCGACACTCCAGTGGTAGGCGGCGGCGCAATAACAACAATAGAGCAACAAGGCGCCGTCGAAAACTACCACCTTAGCATGAACACCCGTATCGCCCTCTAACCATAGACCAACGGAAGAAGTACGGAAACCAGATCACGTTGACAACAGGAGCTTCCGCAGCCACCAGCCTTGATCGCAGCACACTCCGAAGCAGGATCGCCACAGACAACAAAAACGGTAGAACAGCCAGGGACGGCGTTGCAGAAGCGCCCTAAATGACGAGCAGCCCCCCTCCACGGGAACAGTAACGCGAGCAAAAAGCCAGATCTCGCTCCAACTGCACGACTGCGAGGAAGAGAATGCAAAACCAGCGTCGCCACACTAGGAGCATTGACCACCGGAATGGCAACGGGAGAAACGTAGCAAAACTAAGATTGCAGCAACGCCGCTGCCGTCACCACAACACACCGCACCTGAACAGCACCAACCCTAGCACCCAGAGAAAGCGGAGCTCTCGAAAACAAAAACCCGGAAAAAACCAAGAGAGTCCATCCGGCAGCAGAATCCCCCCTTGACAACTTCTCTCCCCGAGGAATGTGGATCGGGACCCCGCATCGACGGCTCTCTGTGATCGAAAGCACATTTCAATACAGCAGCTCCCTCATCCTCCTCGGCTCCGGGATGAATTCGTCCTCGTTGTCCATCCCTACATGATGTCGATGTGCTCAGTCTTCTGCAACGTACAATCTATGAATTCATTACTATGAAGTGTCAAAGAAGATGATGAAAGCTGGCCTCGGCGCAATGACTTAGAAAAATAGTTAATTTATTACAAAGCAAAATCGATTCCTGTACCCTTTCTAGACCAAGTACTCAGTTTCAAGCTGGGTTCTTTTCAGTAAGAACTTAGTAAGCTTTTATTCACACCATCTTTTGGATACATCTTAGGTGTATTTTTGTTTTTTTTTTTTTGTTGATTTTGGCTGGTTAGGATTCAAGCTAGGATCCTTCGTGCAAACCCTTTAATGTTGGTGGCATTTGTAGTGATTGCAAGGATCAGAACGAATGAGAACCGAAGCAAACAAAACACCCAATTGGCAGAGCAAGGAGAGATAATGTTAATCAAATTCTCATTCCATTTCCATCATCCAACCGCTTCTTCTTTTCTTTCCTACTTTTTATTTATTTATTCTCTATTATTAATTAAATATATAACAAGTGAGAATCTTGAAATACCTAGAAAGAAAGAAATGAAAGAATCCACTTGCAAGTGCTATTATTATTATTATTATTATTACTACTACAAAAGTTACTACTTCACTCCATAAGACAATATAAAAGGCTCTTATGAATATGGTGTAATCAAGTTATTGTATTAATATACTTTATGTTTTATTTTATTATTTTTAGTGTTCTTTCTCTTACATAGTATCAAAGCACTAATAATCCTTCATTTCCTTTAGTGTAAGTGCAAAACTCCACCCACTATGGCTTTTCATAATTCTTCCTGTACTCTATTAATTCCCTTGTTTTATGAAATTATTTATTGCACTTGGAGTATTAATTTGGATGCTCTCTTAAGTGGAGTAGAATTATGGAGAGTAGTTAATGGCTTTGAGATTGCATCCAATACATCTAATTTAGTGCAACATGCTTGAAGTTTGAAAGATGTCAAAGCCCAGGCAAAAATACTTTTGCATTGTGGAGATAACATTATAACCACAATGCAGAAGTATTTTAGCATTAGTTTTGAGGAATTAAGTTCATATTGACTTTGTGTCAAATTTATAAAGTCTAGATTGTTTTGACTAAATCTACAGTGTATTAAATAAAAAAGAGATTCTTATTTTGGTGAATTGTGTAAGTTTTGTAGCAAATCTATAAGTAAACTATTGTAGGTTTGTGAAGATATATGTGCTAGATGTGTATTATGAATTTGAGATCAATTAGACAATACAATAAAAAAAATCAATTAAGATTTAAGTAAATCAGGATTTTAAAAATTAATGAAGATTTTTTTGTTTCTAAGCATGTAGGAATAAATTCATCCACATTGTCCATCCCTACAAGATGTTCATGTTCTGAGTCTTCTGCAACATACAATCTATGAATTCCTTACTATGAAATATCAAAGAAGATGATGAAAGCTCACCTTGATACAATGTCTTAGAAAAATAGTTCCTAAATTCATTACAAAGCCACATCAATTTCTTTAGCCTTTTTAGACCAAATACTCAATTTCAAGCTAGGTTCTTTTGAGTAAAAACTTAGTAAGCTTTTATTCACACCATCTTTTGGATTCTATTTATGTATTTTTTTTTTTTTTTTTTTTTTTTTTGTTGATTGTGCCTGATTAGGATTGAAGCTAGGTGTAAACTCCTATGTCCATTAACAAAATAATTGGCCTTCAAATTAGCTCTAAATTTGAGTCTCCAAGCGGAAAATGGAGATCGACCTCATATTATATCTCAGAATTAGTACAATGATCAGTTGTTTCCTTTGTATGAACCTTTCAATTCTTAAACTATTAGTACCATGTGCAATGAGTGTCTTTGTAATAGCCTAAAATTGGAATTGTTTAAGATTAGAAAGAAATTACGGATATACTACTCAACTTGTGGGAGTGCACAACATATCCTACTATTGCACAGCATGAGATGTATTCCTAGATTTGCTGGAATCATGGATGCACTTGAAGCTATGAGTCGACGATGTCCATCCCAAAGGCTATTCATCCCTCGCTTGATTGTAGTTGCTGAAGTAATTTACATCAGTTGATGCTCATGTTGCTGATGTTTTACAATGGAGATGTTGCAGCTCTAATAATATGAAGCCAAATTTTTTAAAAACATGTCATTCATAACATATAGCTAGTAAACTAAAAAACTAAGAGAGAATTACTATTAAGCAACCTTGTTGCATGATAACAAAGAAAGAAGGAAATATAAAAGACTTTTCTTTCCTGCGCAGTTAATTGCAACGTATTCACGACATGCCAATTGTTTTTACAAAATAAAACCTAGTTTGTAGAGGTCAAAGGATACATCCTATGAGCATGGCAGCCCCTTTACGGCAATGGATCCTCATGGATTCCTGATTCAAAGCTTCAGCTTCATGATCTTCATGCTCTACATGTATAATATTTATTTAAAATAAACTAAAACAATTACAATGTATCTAAACATAATGTTCTGGTTGCCATGGTAGTAGAAATGTTGAATGGTTGCCATGCTATATATATATATATATATATATTTATCTATATTTCATTAGATCTTAGCTTGATACATATCTTTGCTTAGAATTTACAATCAAATATACTATGTTGGAGTTATAAAATACTTAGATTTTTGCATAACTTATAATACTTTATGTAAATATTAATGCAATTATATTTATTATATTTTTAAATCAATAGTACCAAAATCTTATGAATAAATTACTACATATTATGAATTCTACAATATTTATTTTATAGTTTTTTTATAAATACTAAATAAAATAAAATTTATAAATTAATAATCTTTAGAGATTATAAATATTTTTTTATTTTTTATTAGCTCTTATCTTGATGTTATAATAATTAATATCATTGTATTATTATATTAATAATCATGTCTTTTTTAATATTCTTAAGTTGGAGATTAAAATAGATGCCTATATTACTTAAGTAAATAGAAGTTGGCAAAAGTAGGTAGAATATGTTGGGTAGATAATATCTTCTTTGAGAAACTTTGAAGAATGTTTTTGGATAGAGATTTGAAATTTAGATTCCTATAGTTATGCCATATAGCTATTGAAACTTGTCTATTGAGTTTTTGAATTTTAGAAAGTTGACTTAGAAGTAATCTACAACTTGATGCTTGAACTACAAGCCTTGTGGTCTTTACAAAGCTTCTACAAAATATTTATTGTAGCTAGTACAAATGAAGGCAAGATTAAGAAGTAAAAAGATAATTTAAAGAAATATTTTTAGTGCTTTAAATGTAGAAAACTATTCACCATTAAAAATAAAATTTATAATTTTAAAACTTAATTTGTAAAAAAATAAATGATATACTACCATCCTTTGAAGAAATTTTTATTTGGTAGGATAGTTGCAAATTATGCTTCTTTAATTTTACTTGTGTCCTTGTTAATGTTATTTATTCCAAATTTAGATTGATTTAGATTACAAAAACAAAATCCTAAAACCTAAACCCTAAAACCTGAACACTCCGACACCTTTTCCAACTGCGTCAACTCCAGCTTCGGAGCCTGTAGAAGCTCCGACGAGAACTTTTCCATTCATGGCTCCCCCTCCATGGGAGATTCCAGTCATTACTAATCCATCTACGCCTGAACTATCAGATAAAATAATTATCTGGATTATTAACTACTTTAGCTGCTGTCCTGAGTCGTGAACAGAAATGATGCTTAGTATTGGAATCAAATAGTTCTTGCCCAAAACGTGTTGAGCATCTGAATCTCAATCCCAGTGCTTTTTGAATTTGTCCCACAGGTTTCTGTCCTTTTAATTTTTCAACGTTAGAAGGGACTCTTATTCGAACTGCTGGAGATTGTCCAGCCCATCTAGCACTCTACGTTGGAAGTGTCATCTGTTGTCCACAACTTGAGAGCCTTTTTTCAAGTCTCTCTGGGTCAATACAGCCTAGACTCGGGCAATCTTGGGCTGAACGTTACAGAATCTCAATACTGCTTTTCAGACTCCCAAAATCTTATGGTTAGTTTGGGAGCCAACACATCCTTAGGAGATCTTTGTGCTGCTCAACCTGCTAATCTTACCAGTGGTTTATGTCCAGTTACCAAGGTTAGCCAACTGGAAGAGATGATAAATACTACTAAGTTATTGGATGCATGCCATTCGGTGGACCCTCTAAAGGAGTGCATCGAAGAACCTATTTGTCAATCACAGGTCATAGACATAGCCACTCAAATGGCTGGGCAGCTTGTAGATGATCCAGGTCAATGTAAACGTCAGGTGAACAGCAGATGGTGGTTGATTGCAAAAACATGGTCCTTGCATGGTTGGCAAATAAGCTGGGTCTAGATGCAACAAACACCATGTTGCGTAACCTCATCAGCTGCCGTGTCAACAAAGGTGAGGAATGATGTTTCGTAATGGCTATACCCTTTATGTACTCTGTTGCTGACGTGATAATTGTGTGCTGAATTTTTCATGTGAATGTCCATCAAGGTTGTATGTTTCCAAGGAGGGCTTGACAACTGAAGCATCAAGTATCACATTTTTCTGTTTCAAGAAATCATATTTTAATTTGCTTGCAGGAACATATCTAGACAGAATGGACAAGCAGCCGTTCATTTGGAAATACTCCAATTTGAAGTTAAAACTAGACGTAATTAGCTCATCCTTAACAATTTAGTCGATTATTGATGTTATCAAATTGTCGTTTTGGTTCGCCATGGTCTCGAGAAGAGAAAGTTGGCTCTCTAACACTGTAGTCAGCGTCGTGAGTTTCTAGGGTGGGTTTCCAAACTCGTCGGTGTCTCTTTACTTGTAGCGATATACACTGACAACTACTAGCATTCATGTGCGAGTGTCCTCTGGAATTTGGAGATCCCATGCCTGTTGCCAAAGCATGTGGCTGCTCAAGTACGCCATCCAGTGCGACTTGTTGCAGAGCCATAGACGGATACTTGTTGGAGGTTCAGCAGCAGATGTTGATTACTAATTTGCATGCGCTCCGCTGTGTGACATTCTTGGCTTCCATGCTTCAAAATATGTCCGTCTTTACAGATATTTACTTCTTGTGTGGAATCGACCTTAAGAATTTCTCTCTTCAAGGTTGGTATAATGTTGATATGCTTTAATTTTGGTCTCGGGGATCGGATTGCTTTCTAAGAATCTGCAACAGTTTAAACAAGTGGGATGCACCCATAAGTATCGATCCATTTTAGTGTAGATTTGAAAGAAATTTTTGCCGCAGTCGATTCCTTGACTATTGCATGCTCTGATATCTATCTTCACACGCATCCTGCTTTCACAATCTTATCTGAAGATATCATTTTTTTCTGAAGCAGTTTTTATTGTTTCTTTTGTTTTGTTTTGTTTTGTTTTTTTTTTCTCTCTCTTTTAGGTTTTACTTTTGTTGCTGATAAGAAAAGATGTTAATTTCCTACGATCGTTATGTGTTAATTGTAATAGAGAGCTGAGTTGTGACACAACTTGCATAATTTCTTACGAGTTGCATCTCATGTTGGTATGTATCTATGGTTTGTCAAGCAGGAGTTGGTGGACAAGGTACAACTTCAAGTTAACTTTGAGTTTCGATCCACTTATATAAGTTTAGATTAGGTAGTGCATTGCAAAATGCTTGCTTTCATAAAATACTACAGGCATATTCAACTTCCGCTCGTAGCTCGTTTTGTGCTGATTCTGTAATGTTAGGTATTCACAGTGTTGGAACATCCATTATACTCAGCAGTGGCACATTTGGTTTTCCTTGAGAGAGGCAGTTAAAGTGTAAGTCTTACATGTAGGTTGTTTACTTTCAAGTTTACCTTCCGACATTATGAGCAACGTTACATGCATCGACTTTACCTGCGATTTAAATGATGATATAGCGACTCCCTGGGTTCAAACTCTCAAGACTGATGCAACATATTCTGTGTGTGGTCGATGTAAGGTTTCTCGTCCGTCGTGACCTAATAGAGTGGTTTGGATTGTTAAAGGATGTTCTCATACATGGAACAAGAGCTTAGATATCGAAACTTTGACAATTCTGGTTAGCTATTGTGGTAGCCAAACAGATTGATTTGAGCCAATGTGTGAGAATGCGTAGTGCAGGAACTGATCAACTTGAATTCAACTATGTCAAGACTTTCCTATTTTACTAAAGTTTAATAGGGACTCAAATCTCTCGAGTTGAACGTTGAAATGTTTGTGCAGCTCCGGTTGCTCTGTCAGCCATTCCAGAATCTTCGATGGCCTCTTGGACAATCGGTGAGTCCTATTAATACGTGAGTGAGAATTGTGATTATTTTTGTGGAGCTTGAAGATGCTTAAGCTGTCATGTTTGATCAGCTCTTTAATCCCTCATTCGGGAACTTGAAATGTTGAGACACACTTGTGGATGTGACTGCAGATTTTCAAAAAAGGAACTTTCTCATTATGGCATTGTGTGTCGTATTTATCATATCCAAGCTGTAGGAGGAAAGCACAAACTAGTGCCTCTGAAGTCTTGTAACCCTTGATCTTTCTTGCTTCTTTCGCACACAGAATCCTAGGTGATAAACTAGATTTTGGTAGGTCATTCGCGTTTATGAAACATCTAATATGACTCCCGCTTGTAGTTCCATTTTTTTTTTGTTTTCAATATCTATGTAGACCTGCCACAATATTGCTCATATATCGTAGCTGTTTAGTTTGTTTAGAGACAGATATGTACGCGATATGTATTTAGCTCTTGAGGTAGTCATTTAGAACCTTCGTGAAGCAGCTTTTTTTGGTACTTAACAGGTTGATGTTGAGTCGTAAGATACACACGCACTTCTTTAACGCATAGATGTTTCATTACAGCATATGACATGACGCCAAGTACTATAAAAACTCATTGTAAGAATTCAAAGTCAGGATTAGAGGGGAAAAAACAAAAAATAAAACATTATTAAACTGCTTTTGATAGAGCACTGAACCTGCTTCTGGTTCTAGATGAGGTCAGCAAATTTTTGTCCTTTTTAGTCGGCATCTTTCATTCGTAAAGTAGAAATAAGTCTAAAACATAATATAAGTTTAGGATTTTATAGTGAACTTCAATGGTTGGATCTGAAAAGAAGTATTTGTGTCTCAGGAAAACTTTTCTTTTTTAGCTACACGTTTTTTCATTTGGGCATTAGTTATATTTGATAGCGTTGTTCTTGAATTAGCTGAAGACATAAGCAGAACCTCCTGTCACTCTTTCAGGCCAATTTGGTTGTAAAAATGGGCTTCTATATCACTTTGCTTGATGGCAATTTGTCAAACATATGTATGTGGATAAATTTAATACATGCTAATATTTAGAATGTAATAATTCTGTCTGTATCAATATTTATGTTAATAATATTATAAAATAAAAATATTAATGATTATTGGAATTTATTAGATGTCTTCATTTTTATTTTGGAATACTATATTGAATTTAAGTTTGTAATATTACTATTGATATCAAGCTTGAAGACTCACTTATTCTTGAGGTAGTCAAAGATGTGAGAATCATTGATTCATTGGTATTATTATCAAACTTAAGAATGATATCATAAATAAGTACTTTATATACCTTAATACCTTGAAATTCTCCAAAAACATTGAACAATATTTGAGATTAAATTTCCAACAATCTTCTATCAAAATCTCCAAAAGTGGTGGACAATGATAAACTAGAGGTAGGCAATCACCACTTATTATCTTTCTCTTTGTTTTGTTAAGAATTAAATTTGAGAAAGGGACTTTTCCAAGTAGTATTTCATAATACACCATACCAAAACTATATGCATCACTTTTTGGTCAATACTTTTGTATATTTGCACTTGCGGGCATATGGATTTTAATCACATTTGGAGCCATATATTAAGTATTTGAGTAAAACAACTACTTTTTTTGGTTTTGGACATTCTAAAATCTACCAATTTGATATGTATGTACCTATTTTCTATGTTTGTTATCTTCACCAAAATATTGTCTAGTTTTAAGTCTTTGTGCATAATATCCTTTGAGTGAAAACAAAACATATATTTTATAATTTGAAGAATGATGACAATGGCTACAAAATTACAGAATGGTGCATTAAGATTAATATTTTGCAACTTGTTTTGCATTAAAGACATAAGATCTTTATTGTTCAATTCCTTACTAATAGAGAATTTATAATTATTTGAATTACAATAATGTAAGAATATAATATTTGGATAAAACACCCTTAATATAGTTGATACTTCTTATTCAAAATATTTATAGTTTTATCTATGAAATATCTTCTTTGCAATTTCTATCTCCAACCAATTTACTTTAAATAAAAACCTAATAGCCACGTGAAAGGTATTATATTTTGCAATCTATATACTTGTAGAGCAAGTTATTTATACCATTGAAGTTATAGATAACACAATTATGCAAAGAAAGTAAGATTTGTATCTTCTTCTACATCCTCAAATTTATACATTATAACTTTCATCACTGTAAAATTTCCATTGGAGTCACCATCTTAGAGATCAAATTAATTAAAGTTGGATTTTTGCAATACTACATTGTTGAGAAAGAAGATGCAAACAAAAGAATGACACAAGATGTGGCACTTTGTATCAAGGATAAAAACTTGATGAAAGCAAATAAATAAATGAGATTTTTTTCAAAGAAAGATGAAAAAATGAAAATAAAAAAGTATGTATATTAAAAAAAACTAAAATGGCTATTGCTAAAAGGCTAGAAAACTAGAGATCCTTGAAATTAGATTAAAAATAAAGATTATAATAATTGCAATGTCTTATCTAATAAGTTAGGAATAGTAGCTTTTCAATTAAATTTGTTTGTTGTTGATTTTTCATCTCCTTAGCTCTATAAATGCACAAAAATTATAAAGACAAATAAAAGATAAAATATAATTTTTTTAAATTATATTTTTTTTATAGCAAAGATTATCTTGGTTCATGATTTTGGTTTTGATTGATGTTGTTGATGAAAAACTTTGACCTTCTCTATTGCATTTACAAGATTCTTTGTTCGCTTTCATATGTGTTAACAAATATCATATCCATGCCAATGAATAAGATACTTTAATCTATTTTGGCACTACAACAAGTCTAAGACTTCTTCTACCTTAAATTCTTGATTATTCTTCACTTCTATAGGAGGCGATAGCATTTGTCTTCTTATTAAGATATTCACATCTTATATAACTCAAAAAAGATATATTATTGTATTAAAAAGTAATATATTATGTAACAATAAAATAAAATAAAATATTATAAAAATTTGATTTATAATAAAAAATAAAGAAATAAAATAATAAAATAATAATAATAATTATTATTATTATCATAAATATTGATAATTTAACTCCAAAAATAAGTCAAGATAGATTGATATAGACTTAAGATGGAATGGTATGGTACTAAGGTAAAGAGATATATTCTAAGGTGGACTAACATGGACTTGTGTTGATTTTTAGATCCTTTTTTCTTTTTTCTTTGCTCAAGCTCTCTTCTTTAAAAATAATCAGCTATTCATTGAGGTTTTTTCCTCGGATTATTTTTTATATTTTGTAAATAGATTTTAAAAAATAACTCTTCTCTTTATTAATTTTTTAAAAAGTTCTTACTTGCTCCAAGAAGAGTTAGCATGAAGATGGAATGTGTTTTAGAATAAGAAGACAAGAAGCTACTTTTTAAGGTCTTCTTTAGAGTTTTTTATATTTTTTTAATATTTTAGTTTGGAGATTTTGAAAAGTGATTATTTTCTTTATTAATTTTTTAAAAAGCCTTCATTTACTTTGAAAAGAATTATTATAAATATAAAATAAATTTTTAGATAAAAAAGAATCAATTTCCTTATATTAATATAATTATTAGCTTTGTTTGTTCATAAATATATTATAGAAAAAATTAACAAGTAAAATTTGATATGTATATGTATAGACTAAATAACTCTCTAAAAAACCATCATATGCTCAAATCTAATGATCTATAGATCTATAGTGCATGGTTGAATAAAGCAAAGATGATAGCTCTTACATATTATCAAAAGTATGAAGTAGTGGACTTCATTGAATGAAAGTTACTATTTGTCACAAACATACATATTTATTTTAATATTTATCTATATGATTAAGTAGATTTATTTCATAATATTTTTAAGAAATGCTTCTTAGAAGCTTCAAAGACGTTGCTTTGACTTTACATGTGTTTGTAGTTGATTGGTAGGTTAGAAGCTTGATTAACAAGTTAACAACGTGTTGGTAGCTTGTAAAATAAGCTTATTATGTGGCATATATATAAAAAACTTATCTTGGAAGTTAAGATATGTATCTTGCAAAGTCAACACGTTTTAGAGGTCCTATAGGATATTGCCACATAGCTCCTAATTAAGAGTTTATGTGAAGGCAAGAATGAAGCTTCTTTCACTCTTCTCAATGTCTTTCTAGTCCTTAGTTTTGTTTCAAGACTTTCTAGTCTTCTTGTCTTTGGCAATAGCCATTTTAGTTCAATATACGACCATCTTTAGCAAATTCTTAATCTTTTTAAGTTACACAAGAGTGTATTGAGGATCTCTTTTTTCAAGATTCATATCTTTGATATTATTTGACCATATCTAGTTGCAGCTATAAATCTTATGTTTTTTTTAAGCAAACACTCTTATTCCAACATTCGATGCTTCTATAGACAGCAACTTTAGAGCTATTAAATTAGTTAAGGCAAGATAGAAGATAAAAAGTAAGAAAATTCAAATAGAGGAGGTAGTTAGAATCTTATGAAAGAATTTTTAAGGACTATGCACATGATCATGGCTCAATAAGTTGCCAATGCAAATAGGCAAGGGGCCACCAAAGCATTGTAGAATGCTATTGGTAAAGTAGGAAGATTTGATGGAAAGAATATCACTATATTTTTGAAGGTCTATACTTGTGAAATAGAAATCTATCAAGTTTCAAAGGCAAGATGTTTGAGACCTTTCATTTAACTATTGTAACAAAAAAAAAAAAAAAAAAAAAAAAAAAAGTGAGACAATTACATGAAAGCATCTATATGAACACATAAGTTAGATTTGAAGAAAAATTAAAAAATGAATACTTTGATGAAAAGACTAAAAGAATATCAAAGGGAAGATTTTTTGATTGAGTGGAGCAATAATTAGATAAATATATGGGATCAAAAAAACTACTAATAAAATTTGAAAAGAAATTTGGATAATTCTCATTATTTAAGAAGTACCTTTTAGAGGTGAAGAAATCAAAGTTATTTTTACAAGTTACAAATGAGGCATTAAAAGATAGATTGCTTTTCTTTTTTTAAGATGAAGGGAGAAGGTGGATTTACTACCAATTGGAGAAGATCAGAAAAAGCAATGAGCTTTATTACCAAATAATAATATATAAAGGCTAAAGGATTAGGGACAAGAATAGAAGTAATATTAATGATAGTTATGAAGGCTCATACAACAACTTTATTTGATTCTGTTCTATCAAGCTCTTAAAAAGATAAGACTATAGGCAAAGATATCCTTAAAAAATTGATGAGAAGCATCAAAGAATTGAAAGTAGAAATGAATGCTTTAAAGAAAAATACAAGGTTAGATGCTTCACAATTGGCTAAAGGATCAAAGAGATTTTTAGTGAGATATATTTGGTACAATGATCCAAATTATAAGTATTATTATATTACAAGTTTTTTTGCTTGAGAATGCATCAAGAACCTAACTGTAGAAGGTAAGTAAAAATGCAACAATTCTATCAAGTCTAATAGAGTCTTAAATAAGCTTTAAATAATCTTTAATAATCCTAATTAAGCTTTAATCAATCCAAAACAAATTAAAAATAAATTATAAACAAAACACAAAGAAATCATAAATTAATCTAAAAATAATGATAAAAAATCTTAAAAGAATATAAAAATAAACCTTTAATAAAATCGAAATAATCTTTAAAAAATAATATAAATAAAAATTTAAATAAATAAAAAAAATTCCCAAAATAATAAAAATAGAAAATTTTAAAATATTATAAATAAATCCTAATCAAATCTTAATTTAATCTTAATTAAAATCTTAATAAATTTTAATCAAATCTAAGGTCAAATATTAATTAAAATCCTAATTAAAATCCTAATAAAATTTTAGACAAACTCTAATTAAATTATAGTGAAATCTTAATTAAATCCTAATAAAATCCAAATAAAATCTTGAACCTTTGATCAAGCCTTAAATAAATTTTAAATCATAATCAAATCCTAGAACCTAAATCAATTCTAATCAATCCTTAATTAAATCTTAAATCTTAAATAAATTGTTAAAAAATTCTATATTACATTAAAAATTCAATAACTAATGATTGAATCATTGATTTTGATTCAAAATTTTAATACCTTCTAACAACTAAGTTAGTAACAAGCACATTTTTTTTGAAGAATATTGCACATACCAAATAGACAATAATTCCAAAACTTTTCTGGGAAGTTAGCCGACCTCTTTCTCTAATCCTAATGTTGATATTTTTGAGCTATAATCTCTTAATTTTACCATTTAATTTATTCCAAAATTTTTATAATTATCAAAAATCAAGCTAGCTATCTTTGAACAAAATTGTATTTCAATCCAATTGGTCGATTTACAGTTATCTTAGAAATTTTCACTGGTCCTCTAATTTCAATTTTCAAGACTACAATCCAAAAAAATCTTTATACACTTCAATCTAAGTGCTTGATTGACCTTAAATTTCTCATATAAATTTACAATAAGCAAAAAAATATACTTTTCAATTTTTACCTATAAAAATACTACAAAATTCACAATATCCTAAAATTTTTGAACTTGATTTTATTTCTCAAAATTCAAATCCATAGAATACATTACTAATCTTAAAAATCCATTAAAATCTCAATATTAATCCAAATGACATAAAATTAATACTAAAAAAAAATTCTCTTCAAGTTTTCTCTTAAAATCTACTCTTTAATTGATAAATAAACCACAAAATTACCATAGGTGTATGGTTTTGTGCCTTGGGATCTGATTTTAACCTTTATTTATAACTAATTTTTTTGGGATATTAAATCTTGGTAATTCAAGATAATTTTTTCTTAAATTTATTGTTATTTTTCTATTAAAGATGCCTATATTATTTACTTACCTCATTTATTTTGATTTGAGACTTTTATGCTCTTAAAAAGGAAATAGAAGTCCTTTGTACAAAAAGAAGCATTAAGACTAAAAAATTTAATATCTTTCTATCATTTATTTATGTTTTTTTATTACATCTTTTTATTATATTCTTCTATAATAACATTCATATTTTTATTTTTTACCATATAGTTGTATTATGACATAACAACTTAGTGATTGTAGATCATATGAAGATGTCATAAAGAATGGCATTATTACTTTTAAAGAAGTAAGAATTAAAGATGCTACAATAGATTAACTTCTAGAAACTAACTTTAAAAGAGCTGGTATAGAAAATTTGATAGAAAATAGATTGAAAAGAAGCAACTCTTTACATAATAAGGAAGTAGAGACTTTTATCATTGAAGTTGAGCACAACAAGATGAGAAGTTGTATACATATATCGAAAGCAGTCATAGTAAGGAGAGCACAATTTATCAAAAGACTAACTAGATGAAATGATCTAATTGATGCAATCTCCATCAAGGCCTATTTGATTAATAAATATGATAAGAATTAATCCTATGATGCATCAATAGAGGTCAAGAGAAGTATAGCTCATAAAGAAAAAGAGATAGAAAAGTCAGTTAACACATAAAAAGCCTAGAGTAGTAGAAAGGTTGTTCCAAGAAATGGACTAACAAGCAACATAAGTCAAGAAGCATAGCCTTTTACTTTGTATTTAAGAATTAGTATTCTACTTTCAAAAGAGAAGTAAAAATAAAGATGAACAATAGTGAGTGGAAAGAAAAATAAGACAATACAAAGAAAAAGAATAAAGCACCAACCTACAAATTCCAATCTGATATTGAATCTTTAATTAATATAAAGGACATTTTGGAAGAAACGATTTTGGATGCTTAGATTGAATTTAATTTGAAAAAAGATCTTGATATTGCTAAGATGGATTTTTATGAACTTATCATTAATGTGATTAAGAAGAAGAGACAAATAACTATTGAAACAGTGATGGAAAAGGCATTGGATACTCTAATGATTAAAGAAGAAGAAGAGATTGAACAAGTATTTACCTTGTATGAGACATTAAATTGACTCACTAATTGTTTTAGGACAAAAAGATATATTTAGAGTACTTAAAATTATAATATGTGGTGAATAGTATAAAAATCTTTAGAAAAATAAAAAATTAGAATGTTAGTTGTAGAATTTAAGTCTTAATAAGTCTTGGAAGTAATTATCTTAGTTGATTTAATATTTTTTATTTATTATTGAATAATAAATATTATTTATTAAGGTCAATATTTAAACTACCTTTCTATGTATTCATAGTAACTTGAATTTATATGTTTCTTATATCATTGAAAAGATTAAAAAAATTATATTTTTAAAAGTTTATTTTTTATTTTTTATTGGATAAAAATTTAGTGAATAGACTAAATCAAGTTTTGAATAGTATAATTGTTTGATTTCATTTATTTGAGGCGATTCTGTCACTTGAATTTAAAAGTGAATTTTACATCATTCCTTGATATGTAATAATATGGCCAATGGTAATAAAAGTAAAAAACAAAGAATCATTTTTTATATGACTCAAAACACTAAAGTTGAAGTTATGAAAGAATTATGGTATGATGAGTTGGAAGATGAAGTGCTAATTTTTTTTTAATATGATGGAATGGCCAACATCAAGATAAAAGTAATCACTAATAAGAATAAGAAAAACAAGATTGTAATGGAGGCCAAAGTGTTATAATGTAGAACTAAAAAACTATGAAAGAATGATGGTGCTATAGATATACATATGTATTCTACTAAATACATATATGTTTAAATAGAAGTAGGTAAAAGTAAATAAAAATAGATTAATTTCATAATATCTTTTAGAAAGCTTCTTAAAAGCTTCATAGATGGTGCTTTGATTTTACATGTGTTTGTAATTGATTAGTAGATTAAAAACTTGATCAACAAATTAACCACGTATTGGTAGCTTGTAAAACAAGTTAAGTATGTAGCACACATATAAAACTTGCATTGCAAGTTAAGATATGTGTCTTAAAAAGTCAACATGTTTTAGAAGTCGTATAAGAAATTGCTATATAGCTTCTAATTAAGAGTATATATAGAGGCAAGAGTGAAACCTTCTTTACTTTTGTTAATACCTTTCTAGTCTTTAGTCTTTTTTTCAAGACTTTTTAGTCTTCTTGTTTTTACAATAGCCATTCTAGATCAATATTATATCACCTTTAAGTGACTTTTTAATTCTTTTTACTGACACAAGAGTATATCGAAGATTTCTTTCTTCAAGATTCATGTCCTTGATAGTTTGACAAGAGTGCTAATTTATTGATTCTATCTTGTTTTAGAAGTGAGTGGATTACTCCACTTCTATTGTTGTATTTTGAAGGTTGTGGATTATCCATCCTTAAACAAGTAATCTTATTTTTTAACATTGATCTTTTCTTAAAAGAGAGTGAATTACCTCTTTTTATAGAAATTTTTATTTCATATTAGAGGTTGCAAATTATCTTCTTCTAATTTAACTTTTTGAATTTATTTGAGTTATTTATAGAAGAAAAGATTATGGATGTTATTCTCAGCAAAAATGAGAATAGATTTGCAACTACTATAGATCTTCATGAACTTGTTAATATTCTAAAGATAAAATTTTTACATATTTTTAATGTGAATTATGGAGGTACTATTCCTACACCTATAAAAAAAGTTTAAAGTTTGTGATAAGAAGTTGTATAGTTGAAAGAAGCAAGTAAATCGACCTCACAACCAAATCTAGGGAATTTTGCTTCTATAAGTATGATAAAGATAAGGATGAATATACGTGAAAAGTTTAATGGAACAAGATCATAATTTTGATGATTTCTATAAGAAATTAAGCTTTATCTAAGATTGCATTCCTTCCAATACTCTAATGGATTTATTCAAGTTGGATTTATAGGTTCACTTCTATCAAAAAGTACTCTTTGATGGTTTGTACCTTTAATAGAAAAGAATTCACAATTCCTTTATAATTTGAGTTCATTCTTAAAAGTATTTACAATCAGTTTCAAAGAAAGTGATTGAGAAAGAGTAGCAAAGGCCAAGCTCTTATTTTTATGATAAAGATCATCGTCAGCCACCATATATGCTGCTGAATTCTAAAATCTTGCTTGCAACGTATACTAGAATGACAAAGCCCTTATCAATCAATTTCAATATAAGTTGAAGGATAATGTCAAAGATTTTTTTATTGACAATGCCAAAGATAAAATCTTTAGAATAATTTATTGCTCAAGCCATTATATGGAACAATCAATTATTTGAAAGGTGTCAAGAAAAAAGACTTGGCTAAAGAAGAATAAGTCAAATAATGATGACAACTTCCAAGTTTTTAGAAATTTATTTATTAAAGCCAAAACCGATGTAAATTGATATGATACGTTTTAAATTTTTTACAAAGCAAGAAAAGTTTTGATGACATCAGAAAGACTTATGTTTATATTGTGGAGAAGTTAAATACACTATTCAATATTGTCCAAAAAAACAACATAACCACAAAATAAGAAGCATGGTTACCAAAGGAGATGATGTGTCAAAAAACAAGTTTCTTTAATTATAATAGGAACCATGCTGCTAAAATCTTATATAACTTCTAATTAATATTTTATTTTTTTCTCAAATACTTCACCTTATTTTATAATAGAAGTTTATTTAGGACCAAAAAATCACAAAGACTTAGTTTTATTAGATTCAAGAGCATCAATCTATTCTATAAATAAATTTTTTGTAAAAAAATAAGAAATATCATTAATCAAGAAAACTAAACCTATACATATAAAAGTCATAGATGATTGTTTGCTATCCTCTAAAGATGTTACGCATAAGATTGTTCCTTTAGATATAACAATTAAAGATCATAATAGCACAGTAATATTTAATATGATAAGTTCTATGTGTGATCTAATTATTTTAGGATTATTTTAGTTAAAAAATTATAATCATCAAATAGATTTGATTTCTTATATCTTTGATTTTTTTGATAGTTTAATCCAAAATCTTCTTAGTCATATAGAAATATATCTAATACATCCAAGCTCTTATTGGTAGGTACAAGAGCTTTCATGCATGCCACAAAAAAAGGGTTATCTTTTGCTATAAATGCCATGCCTATTTTTGATGGTAAAAAGACATCAAGTAATATTTTTAGTCAATATCAAGATTTTTAGGATATTTTTGAAAAGAAAAATGTAAATATTCTTCTACAACATCATCCTTATGATTGTTTGATCAATCTTCACAAAGAAGCTCAACTACCATTTGGACCAATCTACGACCTATAAAAAAAAAATTGGTTATATTCAAGGAATATATTGATGAAAACTTAACTAAAAAATTTATACTCCATTGTAAATCTCCAATCGAGACTCCTATTTTATTTGTGAAGAAAAAAAGATAGATCTCTGTAGATGTATATGGACTATCAAGAAATCAATAAGATCACCATTAAGAATATGTATCCTTTACCTTTGATTTCAAGACTTTTTGATCAATTCAATCAAATAAAGTTCTATGCAAAAATAGATCTACATAGAAAATATAATCTGGTATGTATTAAAAAAAATGAATAAAAAACTATATTTCAAATCATGTATGGATATTTTGAATATAATGTCATGCCTTTTGGACTCACAAATGCACTAATTAGTTTTCAATATCTAAAGAATGATGTCTTTTATAAATTTCTTCATGATTTTGTCATTTATTATTTAGACGACATCTTAATCTACTCTAAGAATATAGAAGAGCATGAAATTCATGTTTGACATGTATTACAAAAACTTAAAGATGCAAGATTATATACCAAGTTAAAAAAGTATGTATTCTACACTACTCAAATTGATTTTTTAGAATACATTATTTCCAATAAAAGGCTAATAATAGATTTAAAAAAGATTCAAATTATCATAGATTGAAAGATTCTAAAAACAGTAAGAGATGTATAATGTTTTTTGAGCTTTGTTAATTACTATCGGATCTTCATAAAAAAAATTCTCAAGTTGCAGCTTTACTTATACATTTGACTTGTAAAAACAAATTTAAGTGGAATAAAGAAGCTAAAGTATTATTTGATGGTTTAAAAAAGAAATTTATTTATATACCAATCTTATATCATGTTGACTTCTTTAAAATATTTTTTTATAGAAATAGATGTATCAAACTTTGCCTTAGGTGTAGTATCATCTTGAATGGGAGCAAATGACAAATTCCATCCAGAAGCTTCCTATTTCAAAAAAAATTCAATAAGCAAGATTAATTATGAGATCCATGACAAAGAATTCTTTGCAATTATGAATTTATTTTAAGAACAAAATCATTATTTAGAAGGTATCTTGAGTACAATCACCTTATATACAAATCACAAGAACCTCAAGTATTTCATGTCAACACATATTTTGAATCATGGCCAAGCTCGTTGGAGCATGTTTTTATCAAGATTTGATTTCAAGATCACTTATCGATTAAAAAAAAACAATGTTTGTCGGATATCCTTTCAAAACATTCTTATCTTGTACCAAAAAAAAAAGATGCATCTTTTGATTAATAAAGAACAATCTTCTTGAAGCTAGAGCATTTTAACCTTTGAGCAATAAAATCAATATTAATTATTGATTCAACTTTTATTAAGTAAATTCAATTAAATATGTCTTGTCTTGTCTATGATATCAAGAATAACTCTTCTAAGTCTTATGATACTTCCAAGCTTGAGTTCAAGAACAATCAACTCTTTTTTGAGGGAGAATTATACATTTTAGAAGGTCAGGCATAATTATGTGTTCTTCAAATTTGTCATGAATATTGAGTAGATAGAAATTTTGAATACAAAAAGACTTTAGAGCTAATATCAAGAGATTTTAAGTAGCTTCAAATGTGAAAGGTAGTCAAAGGCTTTATACAATCATATGATATTTGTTCAAGATTCAAAACTCCTTGCCATCAATCTTATGGACTTGTTCAGCCATTACCTATCACAAGTGAAGAAATGGCTAAGTTCTTTCTTAATAACATCTATTACTATGATGGATTGCCTAAAGACATTACATCGGATAGGGAGACTCAATTTATATCAAGATTTTGGAGAACCCTTTTTAAGCTTTTAAAGATGGATATAAAGCTCTTTTTGGCTTTTAATCTTCAAATTAATAGACAAATAGAATGGATAAATTAAGTTTTGAAGTAATACTTGAGGTGTAATAGTAATTAGCATTAAAATAATTGAACAAATCTTTTACTATTGGTAAATTTTATGTATAATAATTTAATATATTTTTCTACTCAACAAATACTTTTTTTGCCAATTATGGTTATCATCCATAATTTGATACTTTTGGCTTTTTAAAAGTTGATAATCCTATGGCAAAATATTTGAAAAATTGTTTGTTAGAACTACATGCAACAATGAAGGCGTAGTTAAAAGGAGCTTAAGAATGACAAAAGATTAATGTAGATGCCTATTGTAAGAAATAACCATAATTTAATATAGGTGATTACATATCATTATTTCATTATAATATCAAGATTACTTGTTATTGTAACAAGTTTGACTATTATAGGCTTGGACTATTTTTTATTAGTGAATAAATCAATCCTATTGCTTATCAATTATATCTATTGAAGTCTATGAAGATCTATCGTATATTTCATGTATCTCTTCTTAAGCCATATAAGATAGTAAATATCTCAAGAAGAAGAAAATTGCTACCTCCTCCCATAGAAGTGGATAATAATCAAGAGTTCAAGGTGGACAAAGTCTTAGATTCAAGGCGGTGCCAAAATAGGTTGGAATATCTTGTTCATTGGTATAAATATGATATTAATGAATACACATAGGAGCGAATAAAGAATCTTGCAAATACAACAAAGAGAATTGAGGCTTTTCATTGACAATATCTATTAAAATTAACATAAAGAATAGCAAATCTTTGCTATAAAAGAAACAAAATCCAAAGAAGATAACATTCTAATATCTATCTTTTTTTATAGCTTCTATATATTTAAAATATTAAGGAGATAGAGAATCAACAACCAATAGATTCAACTCAAGAGCTTTCACTTGCTGACTTACGGAGGAGATATTGTAATTGTCACAACTTTTGAGGTGATAAAATTGAGATGAAGATCCTTAACAATAATATGTCCTTCCTCAAATAAATGACAAGATATAATATATTTGATATCATAACCTTGGAAGAAACTTCTAATATTTAGTGATTTCATTAGATATAGGTAGAACTCTTGATGGTATTCCAAATATTTTATTTAAAAAAAAATATGAAGACCTCAATAATGATCAAATAATAGGGTGGTCTTTTTGCCTTGGTATGAGATACTATGAGTGGTTGACAAGACCAATCAACCATCTTTGAAAAGAACAAAGATCAAAATATGGGAGAAATAGAATTTTTCACATTTTAGATTTCATCAATACATAATGACTACTCCTCATGGAACTTGTCCTTAGAAAGGGAGGTAATATCATGGATATATATACATATTTTGTAAAATATCTATATGATTAGATAGAAGTAGGTAAAAATAAATAAAAGTAGATTAATTTCATAATATCTTCTAGAGAAGCTTTCTAGAAGCTTCATAGACATTGCTTTGACTTTACATATATTTGTACTTAATTGCTAGGTTAAAAACTTGATCAACAAGTCAATCACATGTTGATACTGTATTGAACAAGTTAAGTATGTGGCGCATATATAAATCTTATCTTGCAAGTTAAAATATGTTTCTTAAAAAGTCAACATGTTTTAGAGGTCCTATAAAAAATCACTCCATAGCTCATAATTAAGAGTATATACGGAGGCAAGAATCAAGCCTTCTTTACACTAGTCAATGCCTTTCTAGTCATTAGTCTTATTTCAAGACTTTTTAGTCTTCTTATTTTTGACAATAGCCATTTTAAATCAATATTATATCATCTTTGAGTGACTTTCTAATTCTTTTCAATGACACAAGACTGTATTGAAGATTTCTTTCTTTGAGATTCATATCCTTGAAAAATGGTGAAGCTTTGATAATTTATACTCATCCATTCTAGGCAAGAGCTACTATTGAGAGACAAGTAAAGATTGAAGATCTTGAAGAACCAATTTTAATATTAGTCGATTATAGTTTTGAAATCAATTTCTTATCCAAAAAGATCTATGAAAAGAAAAAATAGTGAATTAACACCAATTATTGATAGATATTAAGATCTTTTCACAATAAAAAAAATTAAAAAATTAAAAAATTAAAAAATTAATTATGAACCATGTTCAATAGTAGGTATTAAAATTGGAGATGGAACAAAACTTCTTTGTGCAAAATCAAAGAAGTTATCTTATCATTTTAGAACAGTTATATACTATTACAATAAAGATAGAAACCAATATATTTGATGATGGCTTATATTATATTAGGATATATAGCGATGATGGTAAAAGGTTAATATAATTTCTCACAATAAAATTAGATCATGAGAAGCATAGAAATCAACTTAGAGAAACTTCTATGAACCATGAATATGATGATTCTTTACATTTTTAGATTGCACACGTGGAATATAGACTACCACAGGTGCAAAAACATCATCTATTATTACATGCTCTAATATACAAAGGAGTAGGTGTAGGATTTGGAATTTAATAATTAATGGATTTATAAGTTTTTAGAAGGTTGAAGATTTAAATTCTAAGTATAAAAGATTAATTAAAAATATTGAATAAAAATTTAAAATAATTGATTTTATTTTAAATGAAGAGTTTATTTTTGGAATTATTTAAGAAGAAGAATTTTCAAATGATATTTTACAAGTTTTGGAGACTTTACAAGGAGAAGTCATTGCATCTAGTAATGTGATGGTAGAGATTCACTCAAGAAATTTATATAAAGAAATATAAAAGATACTTATTGAAGCAATATTGGTTGGAAGTTATGGCTTAAAAATTGAATCAATAATAAATACTAAGTATAAGACTGTGGCAAAGAGGATAAAATTGATAGCAATATAATTGCCCCTAGACTTCGTAGATCATATCAAGAAGGTTGAAGAAGAGCTTGGATTAAAGAAAACAAGAAGAATTAGATACGATTTTATAAAAGAGATATTATCCAAGCTGAAGATTGAAGGAAGTGAGTTCTTGAAAGAACCTTAAAAGATAAGATTCTAAAAAATGATCTCCAAGTATAGTAAGATTTTTTTCTCTTTATCAAATGACATTGGATGTATTAATCCAAAGGTTGTTACACCAATGGTCATTTTTATTATTTTACATGTGCCATGGAATTTGAAATTAATTCCTATGGTAAAAATCTTACTTCCTAAATTAATGAATCTATTGAAAGAAAAGATGTAGATAGAGATACTTGAAGCATCTATGGCTCCATATCCTAACCAATGATTTATAATGCCAAAAAAGTCTAAAATTTTGAAATTCATCCAAGATATGTAGCCAACCAACATGATAATAATTAAAAATAAGAGATTAATATTGATTGTAGATGAAATTATTGAATCTTTTGTCAATCATGCATATTATATTAGAAATCTTTATTCTAATTATGATCAATTTTAGCTTGTATCAAAAAATAGAGATTTGACAACTATGAAGACTTCATTAGGACTTATAAGGATGTGTACTTTGCCTCAAGGTGTGACAAATTCAGTGGCTTGTATACAAAGTGTAATGAACCAAATCTTGAGGGCATATGTGTTTAAAAAGTCTATTCTTTTTTTAGATGATATACCTATCAAAGGTTGCAAAAAAGATGCCAAAGACTTAATATTAAATACTAATAGATGCAAAAGGTTTGTAAATGATTATATTAAAGATGTAGAAAAGATTTTAAAGAGGTTTGAAGAAGTGAATCTAACCTTGTCTATTGATAAGTATAAGTTTGGAATAAATAAGATTGTAGTAATAGACACTTATATAGGAGGTATAATAGAAAATCTAATCCTGAGAAGGTTGATGTTATTGCCATGATGAAGGCATATAATAGCATCATTGAAATAAGAAGATATTTGGAAGCTTGTGTCTTTTATCAAATTTAAGTTCTTCACTTTATTTACAAAGTTAAACTACTATATGTTTTATTAAAAAAAAAAAAAAAAAAAAAAAAAAAAAAAAACTAAATAGACATGGAGTCAAAAGAAAGAATTAGTCAAGGAGGATCTAAAAGAGATTTTGAAGTCACCACCAATCTTAAGACAAATTGACTATAATTATAGCAGACCAATTGTTGTTACTTTTGATACAAGCTTGATTGCTATTGGTTGAATTATTGATCAAGATAATACAAAAAAAAAACTTGTTATTAGATTTGTGGTAAAAATTCTTATAAATAAACAAAGAGTATATCTAAAAGTAAAAAAGAAGCTTTTTCAAAGAACTTATAGCTATGAAGGAAGACAAAATTTATTTAATTAGAGCCAATGTTGTATTAAAAATTCATTACTTATCATTCTTAGGTATAATTACTAATTATTTTATTTTTAATATTGCCATGCTAAAGTAGATAGCTTATATTAGATCACTCAATTTTATATTGTGCATATTTTTGATAAGAAGAATACTGTGGTAGATATGTTATTTAGAATCAAATATATTTGTGAAGAAGAAATGAAGAGTGAAGAGATTGATGAAGATGATAAAGATGAGGCTTGTAGCTATATACTAGCTACTAATAGAATAAGTGCATGTTGTAAAGTTCATCATTTCAAAGAAGATCTTTATAAAGGCAAGTTAAAAGACATTGGCATCTATTTGGGTATGATGAAGAAGTAAGAAGATTGATCGAATAAGGCTTTCAAAGACATTAGACATCAATCATATGGCTATATTTTGAAAGATAATTTTTTCATGGAAGAGGCCAAAGAATAAAGATGGAATATCATTGAGAGTGGTGGATGATGCAAAGACAAAGAACTAAGTTCTTAAGGAATTTCATGATATACTTTGGATAAGCCATAGAAGAATTTAAACCACCTACCATAAAATCAAGGAATGATATTGGTAGAAGGGCCTCTACAAGGATGTGGAGAATTTTATGGCTTCATGCATTGAATGCCAATTGTAGTCCAAAGTCAAGTTTAAAAATAAATTGCATCATACTTATCCACTTACTATATATTTTCAATAGATGATTGACTTAGTAGCTATGCCATTGAAATTATGGAGCATTAGATATAGTAGAGACTATAGATCTTTTTCAAAAATATAGTAAGAAGATAGTTGGGTCGAAGTTAACAATTACTTATAAGCTTGAGGCAATTGTTAGCTTCAATTTGTTTGAAGATGGTTTGGTTTAAACATGGTGGTGACACTATATAATAATGCTATCTATTTTTTTTGTAAGTTAGATCGTACAAGACTAAAGATATTTATGGCAAAAAAATAAATAAAGGTATTTAAGAAGAAAAATAATAGATTTAGTTCAAATGATCTTACAAATTTTGAAAATTTAGTTCTAAATCAGATAGAAGATGTGTAGGCATTGTTATGCTCAAAAGTAGAAAAATATGTAAAAATAAAATAAAATATTATAAAATTTTGAATAATAATTATAAATAAATAAATAAAAATAAAATAAAATAAAATATTTGATTTATTTAAGTTTGTAGTTAATTTTTTTAATTTAAAATAGAAATCATAGAATTTATTAATAAAGAATTTAAAAGAATTTTGGTATCAAGGATATAATATTTTGACTTCTTTGCCATTCCATGTGGATGGATAAGACAATTTGATGGAAAACTTCACTTCCATTAGTTGAAGGTCATGTTCAATGAACTTTATGATGTTATCTAAGACTATATTAAAATTTGATGCTACTTTAGAATAACCATTCAAAGTTCAAAGATTAGATTTTGTTAGCTTATATTAAGATCTATAATTTTTATATAAAAATTGAAGGATTTGGAATTTTTATGATGAAAAAAAAGGTACTTGAAATTAGGATCTTAAAATTATACCTACTATCCTACTTTTTAAATACAAGGAGTTGTATAAAGCTTTTGGAAATTGAAAAGTGAGATTTAAAAGCTAACTTAAGAAGTTATCTTTTATACAAAAGAATTAATAAATTTCAATTTAAAACAAAAGAAAAAAAACTATTAAAAATTAATATTTTAAAAGTCGAATTTGTCACTGAGTTCTTTTTAAGGAGGTTTTGGTTTGGGCCATATCTTGAGTTCGTCAAAAAATTTGTGATTCAAAATTTTTACAGATATAGATGACTAATTTAAAAAGTGATATATAAAATTTTATAATATTTAAATATTAGATTTTTGGAGTATGGTAGATTTAGTATGCAAGTGTCTAAAAATTGATATGTTTAACAATTACTAGAAACTAGGCAATATCTAAAGATTTGTAATGAATTTAAAATTGATTATTTTAAAAATATAGTTAATGATATTAATAAACCTATAAAAAATTTAAGATTGATTGAATAATTAGATTGAAAGTTATTGAATGATAGAAGATTTAAGATATCTAGTCACATCTTGAAAATTCTAGTACATCCAAGACTTATATATTTGAAGTAATTTTCTTTATGAGGACAAGCTACAAATAAGATTTATAATAAACTTGCAACTTATTTGAGCAATTAGTGGTAGCCAAAGGCCTAGTGCTTTCTTGAAGTAAACTCTCTCTATTATAATAGTGTATGAAAATATTTAAGTTATTACATGTCATAAGATGTACAAGTTTAGAAAGAGTAGATGTCATGTTAGGAATTAGTATAAATATAAAAATAAGATAAAATATTATAAAATTTTGATTTATAATAAATAAATAAATAAAGATATTTATGGATTTTTTCCAAAGATAAGTCAAGATAGATTGCTATCAACTAAAGATGGAGTGATATGGTACTAAGGTAAAGAAGTAATGATTGGAAGTAGACTTACATAGGCTTGTATTGACTTTTGGACACCTCTCTTCTTCTTCATTGCTTAAGTTCTCTCTTCTTAAAGATAGCCAGCTATTCTTCAAGGTTTTTTATCAAAATGTTTTTAGTAATTTATTTGAAGATTTTGAGAAGTGATTCCTCTCTTTATTAGCTTTTTAAAAAGCACTCAGTCACTTTAGAAGGAGTTAACATGAAGATGGAATGAGTTTTTGGATAAAGACAAATCAATTACTTTGTGTTAATATGATCATTAGCTTTATTTATTAATAAAATATGTTATGAAAAAAATTAAAAAGTAAAATTTTATGTGTATATATATATAGACTAAATAGCTCTCTTAAGAATCATCACATACTTAAATCTAATGAAGTATGAAGCTATAGCAAAGAAAGGATGAGAACTCTGACATATTATTAAAAGTATGAAGTACTGGAATTCATTTGAATGAAAGATATTATTTGACTATATCTAGTTGTAGCCATAAATTTTATATTTTCTTAAAGCAAACACTCTTACTTTGACAACATGAAATACATGATGGATCTTGATAGACTTCAATAAATATAGTAGATAAGCAATTGGATTGACTTATTTATATATAAAAAATGATTTAAGTCTATTATAATCCAACTTATGACAATGATAAATATTCATGATATTATGATAAAGTAATCATATCTTATTGCTAATAAGGATTTGAAGTTATTTCTTACAATAAGCATTTGCATTGATATTTTGTTGTTCTTAAACTTATTTTAGTTGTACTTTCGATATTGTATAGAGCTCAAATACATAATTTGCTAAATCTTCTACTATAAGATTATCAACTTTTAAAAAGTCAAAAATATTAAGTCATAGATGATAATCATAATTAATAAAGAAAAATATTTGTTAAGTAGAAGAATGTATTACATTATTGAAAGCAAACTTTATTAATGGCAAAAAAATTGTCCAATAATCTTGTTGGTAGTTGATATTTGTATAAAGCTCAAATACTACTCCAAAACTTGATTTATACACTTTTTTTGTCCATTTGTTTGAAGATGAAAAATTTAAAATAATTTTATATCTACTTATAGAAACTTGAAAAAGATTCTTTAAAATCTTGATATATATTAAATTTCTATATTCAATATAATATCTTTAGATAATCTATAATAGCAATAAATATTGAATAAAAAAAGCTTAGTTATTTCTTTATTAATAATAGATTTTGTACATAATACAAAATGTGCCATCTTAATGAAATGATCTACTATAAAAAATATATTAGTCATAAGAACCTAAGACTAGAAGATCCATGATAAAATCCATAGAAATAAAAGACCATTGTTGTTGTAGAATAGGTAATGGCTAAAAAAGTCCATAAACTTAATGATGGGGGGTTTTTGATCTTAAATAAATATCACATGATTGTATAAAGTCTTTGACTGCCTTCCACATTTGAAGCCAAAAAAAATCTTTGAATATTAGCACAAAAGACTTGTTATATCCAAAATGCCATATTGTTAAAAAGTCATGATGAACTAAAAAGGCAAGTAATTATGCTTCATCATTTGGAGCATATAAGCATCCCTTGAAATAGAATAGATTGTTTATGAATTCAAACTTGGAAGTATCATTAGATTTTGAAGAATTTTCTTTAATATCATAAAAAAAATGATCAAAGGACATACTTGATTGAACTTGCATTAAAAAATTTAAATCAACAATTAGTCTTGATTTTATTGCTTGTAGATGGAATTTCACTAGCTTCAAAAAAATGATCCATTGTTGATCAAAGACTGTATTTTTTTTCTTTTGGAATAAAATAAGATCATCTAGAAAGGGCATCTCATAAAAAAAATTATTTTTTTAGTCAATAAGTGATCTTGAAGTTGAATCTAGATAAAGATATATTCCAACAAGTTTGATAACAATTTAAAATATGTGATGCTATGAAATATTTAAGGTTCTTGTGATTTGTATACATGGTGATTAGACTAAAAGTGTCTTCTAAATAATGATACCATTCTTGAAATAAATCCACAATTACAAGAAGTCTTTTGTTATGGATTTTGTAATTGATCTTGCCTATTGAAAAATTTCTTAAATGAAAAACTATTAGATGAAGTTTGTTATTTGTTCCTATTTGTTATAACACAACATTTAAAGTAAAGTCTAATGCATTTGTTTCCATAGAAAATATCTTTAAAAAGTCAATATAATATAAGATTAGTATAAAAATAAAAGTTGTTTTCAAAGCTTCAAATCATGCTTTCATTTTTTTTATTCCTTTTAAGTTTGTTTTTACAAGTCAAATATATAAGTTGAAATATAATTTTAAAAAAAGTTCTTAATAAAAATCTGATAATAATTGGTAAATTCCAAAAAATATTAAATATTTTTTATTATTTTTGGAATTTTATTATCTATGATAGTCTGGATTTCTTAAAATCCATCATAAGGCCATAATAAGGCCATTCTAAAAATTCAACTTAAATAGTGTGAAATATACACTTCTCTATCTTAGCATGTAGTCTTATATCTCTAAGTTTTTGTAATATGCAAGTAACAAGAAGTTCATTCTTTTTTTTATTCTTAAAATAAAATAAAAATATATTTAAATAAAAGATAATAAAATCATCTAAAATTCTCAAAAGGCATCATTTATTTAATGTTGAAAAGCTATTGGAATATTTTTAAGTCTAAAAGGCATGACATTATATTTAAAATATTTATATCTAGTTCAAAATATAATCTTTTATTTATCTTTTTTTATGCATATCAAGTTGTATATTTTTTCTAGATCTATTTTAATATAGATCTTAGCTTGATTCAATTCATCAAAAAGTCTAAATATCAAGAATAGAAAATATCTATTTTTGATGGTTAACTTATTGAATTGTTGATAATCCACTTATATCTGTAATGATCCATCTTTATTCTTTATAAATAAGATTAAAGGACTTGTTGGAGATTTTGAGTGCATATAAAAAATTTGGCTAGATTCTCTTTAATATATTTTTTGAATTCAGCTAACTTATTTTGCACTTAATTGCTGATTGATTCAAATAGAAATTGAGCTCTTTTTTAAAGATCAATCAAATAATCATAATCACAATATTTTAAAAGAATATCCATATTGTGTTTTTTTAAAGATATCTTGATAATCTTGATATTGATTTAAAATGCCACTTAAAGTCTTTTCATCTTTAAATATAAATGTGGCATAAATAATACAAGAAGATCCTTCTTTTGAGGTATATAAGAAAGCTCTTACATCTATAAATAAGGATTTAGTTGCATTTGACTTTTTTTTTTCTATTTGGTTGATAAAATTCTTATTTTTGCTTTAAAAAAAGTTAAGACCATAGTTAATAAAATCTGTTTAAAGATTATACTTTTTTTGTTACAATAAACCTTAAATAACAAGATTACAAAGAGATCCAATAATTTTAAATATCACAAAGTAATTATGACTATTAGTCACTACTTTTATAAGAAGAATTTTATAAGTATTATCTCCAAAAGACAATGGTGTTGTATGGTAACATGAATATATGGTGAAATATATCTATATGTGAA
This sequence comes from Physcomitrium patens, assembly GCF_059467195.1. Classification (NCBI taxonomy): domain Eukaryota; kingdom Viridiplantae; phylum Streptophyta; class Bryopsida; order Funariales; family Funariaceae; genus Physcomitrium; species Physcomitrium patens. The sequence goes on along the minus strand of NC_143414.1, from coordinate 11,006,062 downwards.
ATGTACATATAGTGTATATACATATAGATTTTGTATAGATTATGGTCTTGAATGATTGAAATTTAGGACTAGCAAGGAATTTTGAAATCTTTCAACATTTTCCAATTTGATTAAAATAAAAATTGATGATAATAATTTAAACTTAAAAATCTATACACCAACCAAGTTTTGAAGCAATTTAATGGTTCAACAAGGAAAAAATTCTATCAAAAGATCAAAAATGAAATTGGAAAAAGAGGGCAACCAACATTTGAAAGGTTTTGGATCTTTTCTTTCAATTTGTGAGTTCAATTCTCCTCAAATTTTTTATACTTCTTAATTTCTTATGGATTAAAATTTAAGTGAGATTTTTTTCACAACCAATGATTTGATTAATATTTATTAGGATTTTAAAATATCTTTTGAAAGTGATTAAGATTTAGTTAAGATTTTTTATTGAATTATTTAAAATTTATTTGAAATTTAGATTTAGGATTTAGATTTCATTAATATTTTCTTAGAATTTGGTCTAAAATTTTATTTAGATTTAATCAAGATTTTATTAGGATTTTATTAAGATTTGTTTAAATTTATTAGGATTTTATTAGAATTTGATTACAAATATATGAATACTTGATTAGAATTTATCTAAGATTTATTTAGGATTTATTTAAAATTTATATATTTAATATTTCTTTAGGATTCTTTGTAATTTTATAAAATAATAATAATAATAATATTTCTTTAATATTATCATTATTTCTTTAAAGGTTTTATTTTTATATTTCTATAGGATTTCTTTACTCTTTTTTGAGATAAATTTATAAATTCTTTATATTTTTTTATTGATTTTTTTTTAATTCCTTTTAAATTGATTAAAATTTGATTAAGATTGTTAAAAATTACTTAGAATTTAATTAAGATTCTATTAGATATGGTAGGATTTTATTGTTGTATTATCTATTAATCTTTTATAACTAAGTGCCTAATATATTTTCAAGTACGAATTCACATTATACAATAATAAAAAACTATCTATGATTTCTATATAAACATATTTAGTTTATTTTATTAAATATATGATATATCTTTTAATATACTCTTCATCTAAAAAATAAGTTGATGCTTCTAAATCTACCAAAGTAGAAGCTTTGTAATCTTTAGGTTCTAAGTAAATATCTATTGTAAAACAAAGAGAGGATTTTGAAGAGAGAATAGGTCCTTTAATAGGTGTTGTATAAGGTTCTAGTCGCACCATCCTTACTATTATTGGATAAATTTGTTTCCTGACATATTATCCTCTTTGATAGCCATATTTCTCATTTTTTAGTTGTGTTTCTTCTTTGAATAATGTTAAGTAGTGTATTCAGGTTCTCCATAATGCAAACGCAATTCTTATTGACAATGTTAAATTTTTTCTTACTCAATAAGAAGTCTGAAATATACTACATCAATTTTTATGTTGTTTATTTCCAAATATATGTGTTGAGAAGGTGGTGGTGTTGCCATTAAATTCTAAAGACATTGAATTCTACTTCTACAACTTTGAGATTGAAATTCATAAAGCCAATTGTCACACTTCACAACAAAATCAATTATTTGACTCAATATTTGAAGATCATATAAGTTGAGCATTAATTTCTTTACCTTATATTATAATCCATAAAGAAGTTGATTAATAAATGTAGCATCATATCACTTGATATCAAAATTAAGCTGTTAAAATTATAAAACATATAATATTACAAATTAATTTCTTTATTGCAAAATATGAATCTTGTTGGTTGCAATACAAATTGCATCATGCTCTCTATATATAGATCAAAATTTTGCCAAAAAGACCTCTAAATTATCCAATATTGGATCTTGTTGTTCAAGAAAAGATAAAAACTATGATAATGTAGAATCTGAAAGTAGTGTTTTAATAAACTTAAATTATCATCCTAGAGTTGAATAGTTTTAGAATTGAAGTTAAATCACTAGTTGCACTTGATTGATGAATCTTTAAAATTTTGATCTTGTACCATGATCTTTTCAAATAATGCAATTCTTGATTTTTAAATACTACAATAGTATTCCACCATAAGAAAAGTAGCATGATTTGGTGGAGATATTGAAGCAACTCTAATCATCTCTATATGTTCAATTTCTCCCAATTTTGTTCCTTTTTGTGGTAGTAAATTGAGTTGATACATTGCAAGTGTTAATTTTCTTCATTGTTCTTGCATTTGTGCTATTGCATTCTTTTTTTCAATAAACTTAGCCATGAACACTAGAAAATATATATATATATATATATCTAATATTGCTCTAAATAAGTAGAAGAAAAGACTTGAGAATAAAGAAATTGCTAAAAACAATATGAGTTTAGAAGAGGATAATTTGCAACTTCTAATATGCTTATGTCTTATCAAGAAAAAGTGGTAATCTACTCTTAATCAAGAAAAGATAAAGCTTTGATATTGTATATGTATTCTTGTCAATTTATCAAAGACAAGAACTTGATGAAGCAAATAAACAAGTGAGATTTTTTTCAAAGAAAGATAATAATATAGAAATAAGAAAGTATGTATATTCAAAAGAAATTAGAATGATTATTGCTAAAGAACAAGAAAATTAAATACACTTTAAATTAAACTAAAAGCAAAAAAAGAGTCAGCAAGAGTGAAGAAGGCTTCAATCTTAACCCTATATATACTATATAACTAAAAGCTACATAATACTATTCTATAGGACCTCTAACGTATATCAAATTTGTGAGATACATGTCTTAAATTACAAGGTAAGTTTCCTATATGTGCACCATAAGCTACCAATACGTTTGACACATGGCTAATTTATTGGCCAAGTATTCAATCTATCAATCATCTTAAGACATGTATAAAGGTGAAACCACATTTGTGAAACTTCTAAGAAGTTTTTTTTACAAGATATTATTAAATTTATGTATTTTTATTTACTTCTATCTATTTATATTATTTAGATAATTATTTGCATATATATATATATATATATATATATATATACATCCATGGTACTTTGTATAATAAAAAATTAGATTTTGGATTTAGTAGTTGTCATTACAACTCTTGAGATGGCCCATGTCTACTACATATGGCCTAATTATTGCAAATTATAAGGAAAAATGATAACAATAATATGAAGAGCATATCACCAATTTCAAATTTTTAGTCATTAGGCAAATGAGTCCTCTCAATATTTTGGCTTCCAATTTGGAATTCTAATGTTATTTAATAGTGAGATGCTCCCTTACTAATGATTGCAAACAAAAGAACATATTTTTGCCTTATTTGTTCAAAACTTCAAAATTTTAAATAAATATGGATTCTTCACAAGTAAGTATTTTTTATTTTCAAAATATTTGTGATCATGAATATGGAGGTGATTTGATTGATATAATCTACTCTTCAAATAATGATCATTTTGTGGTTGAAGGACAATATTTCTTTTATTGTCTATATACATGGTCTTCAGCAAAAAATTCAAATAGATGTAGCATTTCTTTTATTATATGAATATAGAGTAGATGTACTTAGAATTTCTAAGAGGTCTTGACCTACTATTCATATAGAATACTTTATTACATCATTGTAGAGAATTGCAAACATGTCTTTCATGGATTCAAAAAAAAAATTGACCAAAATGGTGTTTGTTTTTAAATTATCCAACCAATATTATATTAACAAAAGTTAGAATTACCATAGTATGATTAATGAGCAGTTGATGCTTGGTTGTATATGTATCATCTTTTTTATTAATCAATTCTTCTAATGTGGATGAAAGTGCAATATAAGGCGTAGTCTACAATGCAACAAAAGAAAATAGGGTAAAAAATTTGCAATTCTTAAAAAGTTGAAAATGGGTGTAATAAAATTTGTACAACCTATACTCTAGGCCCCAAATGACAACTAAATAAGGAATGTTGGTGATAACTTATTACCAACAAAGATACCTTTGCTATTATCACAAAAATTAAGAGATATATTTGCTGTTATTAAGAATACATGAATATTCTTGATATTTTAGTATATTTAAGGAATATAAATAATATTTTTCTTGGATTTTTATTAACTAACAAAGGTAAAGAGAGATAAAAGAAAAATAGATGAAAAAGATAGAAAAGAAAAGTAGATAAAAGAACATAAAAAAAAATTAGATGAATAGAAGATTGAACTATTGAATTAATGCTTTTTTTACAAGGAGTATGGTTGTCTTTTTATACTTTTTGCCTAAAATTCGTTTGGTAGATATTTCTACATTAATAGTTAATTGAATGATTAAATCGATGATTAAAATTAATCAATTTTTTGTTTAAAGTCATATTAAAAATTAACAACCTTTAATAACTAATACTTTTTTTTGCAACTTATGATATTAATTAGCTTAAGGATAAGGTTGTATATCAAATTACAATTTGAATATAAATATTTTTTTGATTTAATTTATTTAGATGAAACACAATTATCTCAATATTTTTCAATAAATAGTTTCATTTACAAAAACAACTTCAGGGGTATTAAATGTGGAAATAAGGTTGGTAAATTATCTTTTATTTATTTTTTAATGAATGCATATAAACATAAAATTTTAGTAAGTAAAAAAATAAACAAAAAAAACAAACAAACAATCAGTAAACTTTGAATTCAATTAATAAGTAAATAAATAATTTTAATAAGTAAAAATATCAAAAAGTATTTATAATTTTAATAAGTAAACAAACAAAAAAATATATCAGATTATTTAATTTTATTCAAAAATACAAAAAAATGTGAAAAGGTATTTAAAAAAGGAAGAAGAAGAAAAAGAAGAAAAGATTGAAGCCACACGAATCCTGGGAGACTGTTAAAAATGTGGTTTGAAGAGTATTTATGCTAACCGTTCTCTTTTCTTTTCTTTTCTGTTCTTTTCTACATTCTGTTTTCCCATCATTTTCTTGTCTCGTTCTTTTCTTTTTGCCTTTTTATCTCTTTGTGTTCCCATTCTTGCAATGGCGTTTCCATGAGAAGCTGTGCGAATGGCAATCGACTGAACAAGACAGCTTTACAATTGCTCCGTAAAAGCTCTCTACCCTACGAAACATTTTATCGTTTGCATGTGTAGAGACGCAAATTGCAGAGTCACCTGTAATTATACTCTCTGAAAAAATAAGCTTGCCTTCGTTGCGAAATTGTCCTTTGCCAATCTACATTTACATCCTTGCAGGGATAGAAATTTGTGTTGCACGATTGTCGAACGAACGCAGAGAGAAGAAATGGCTCTCACAGCTCTAGAACTAGACCCTACTGTAGGGTGTTGTTGTTGATGCACTCTGCTCTCAATGTCGCAATGGATTTTCGACTGCCATCCGTGTTGAAGATTCGGATGCAACCATATCAGCATGCTTGAAGAGGAATTTCCAACTGTGTCTGCCGTAGTAGAAGCTTCATCACAGCTCTGCTTTGATGATCGTCGCTGACTTGTTGCCATTTTGAGCAGAGATGGCGACATTCTCAGGAGGAGGATCAACCGCACTGCAAAATTGAAGTGGAAATTTGACAGAGACATCCGCTGCTAGAACAACCGTATCCACGTCTAGGTTTTCTCTAGGACTAGTTGTTTCGTCGCCTTTGACCGTCGAAGTGTGCGTCCGAATGAGAGTTGCTTGAAATTGCGCAAGGAATGGCACAAAAGTGTGGGGACTAAGATACTGTGCGATCTTCGAATTTGCATGTCAGGTGGGACGCAAGTACGCTCTAATGGTCCGCTAAAATCGTGCCATACTGATTCCCGAGGCCCAGGAAGAGAGTGATTATCATCAGATCCATTCAAGTCGTTTCCAAAAAGACCACCTACATCGTCGAAACGGAATGAGGATGGTTGGGCCCTAGTCTTGTATCGAAAGGAGTAAGTAGCAGGGTCTTTATTAAAATGTGTTCTGCAGGGATCTGAGGAAGAGGACTCAATGGAGGTGAAGGAAGATGATGTTTCTTGATGGCCGAATGTGCTCACAGAAAAATTGCTCGTGGATGCACTTGAGTCGTAGCACCTGTCTAGGTCCTCCTTGCCGAATTCGCCCCTGTCCGCTATGTCTCGGGAAGCTTCGGATACTGAGGAAGCCGTTGAAGCACCATATTTCCTGCGGAGTCCGTGGAACATCTTAAAGATCTTTTGAACGAGTTTCATCTCAGCCAACACTGGAGGTTCTGGTCCAGAAACTTCAACCGTGGACTTCGTGCTCTTAACAGCTTTTCGAAAGCCCGGAGGAGGACGGAGGGGACTCATCCATGGGTCAGACGTAGCCGGCAGAATCACCACAGCCTCTTCAATAGGTTTTCCTGGAGCAGATTCCCATTTAAACGGAACAGCTGCATAACCACATACTTCAAACTCTTGCATCGAGAAAAATCATGTGAAAATGCGAATACTATCTCAAAATTTCCCGGAAAGTCTTACTTCGAAGCACCTGTCTGTACAGATCAATCACTAGTGAACTCTCAGTTTGACACTCCAGCCACAAAAGTACGCTCCAGCTTTACGATTCGGAGCAGTTTGTATCACTCACGGATTTGTAGCTACCACTTGCACCTGTCAGTAATGTCAAATTTGTTAGACATGTAGCATTTTGAGACCATTCAAGTTCGAAAACAAAAAGCAGTGAAGTGAAACTGAAAACGACGCTATCAAGTTTCTGAGCATTGACCCATGGAAGGCGGTATTCTGATTTTATAAGAACTTCCAGTCTCTTACGATTGTGTTTTAGCCCCACTACGAACCTCTACAATCTGAAACGGGTCTAAACAATATGAGCCAAGTATTGGATGCCTAAATCTGTGAAGTATAATAACATAACAGATACTATGTTAAAAAGCTCTTGCGCATGCATCTGAAGGATTTGTCAAAGTTGAACACCTGAATATTCGTGAGTGTAAGATTGATGTTTGTACAGAATCACACATTTGAGGTGGGAAATCTGAGCAAGCAAAGTTTACCCTGTAAGAAAGGTGCGGAGGAGAAGCGATTCTCATCTCTGTGCTCGAGATCAAAGCAAAGTACACACAAACATGGAGCAACAAGCGCTGCAAAGCAAATAAGTGCGAGGCGGAAGATATTAGAATTTCTCGAGTTTACGTAGACAAGCAAGAGCGTCTGCAACTCGCATGCAATGACTGCGGCGATGTTCAGGGCGACTGAGGCCACCCGCCGTGACTCTCGCATTATTCAGATAGCAAAGTTTGTCGTGAAATCGATGTAAAAACTAGTTTCCTACCACTACTGTGCCAGATCCCTCTTCTTTCCGCTTTTGAAGGCAGCAGCTGCAAGCTTGGTAGAATAATCGGGGACTCCTACTTACCAAAAGTGGTGCGGGATCATCCAAACCCTTTAGTCTCTCACGTTTCAGCAGTGCAGTCACCAGTGACAACAACGAAAACAGAGGGAAATTCAGTATCGTTACGAATCATGTCTATTTTAGGTGCGACGTGATTTTCCATTTGTTTGGCGGCTGCCGCACCGCACTCGCCGAGACACAAACGGCGTGACAGTAAAATTGAAACTGGAAAGTCAAGTCAAATCAATCCATCCTTGCTTTTCAACGATTAAGGCCTCTCCGCATATGTTCTGAGAACTCTTCACCGCAATAGTTTGCTAGTGTCACACTTGGCTTCGATGTTCACAAGTCACACGGCTTCGATGAATTTCGTTCCGAACCACTTGACGTCGAAGATTTTGTCCTGAATGGAATTCGTCTGCTGCAAGGTGCAACACGCAACGTCTGAAATATGTGAAGTGGTCTTTAAATCTCGATGCAAGCTTATCTAAAACCATGACCATCAGAAATATGTGTCTTATCATCCGGAGCAATTCTTCAGTAAAGCGTTTGTGTGCAGGACGCTTTGCTGCTAGGAGCCAATTTTCTTTACTTTTCTTTTCTTGTTCTCTCTCTGATGTAAACAAAAAGTATCTGCGCCGAATCGATTGGTTTGGTACTCACAAGTCTTTGCAACTGTGAACTTATTGAATCTAAAGTATTCCTCGCGACACTTTGTAAGTGTCATCTAAAGAAAGCCCGAAACATCTCTTCAAAGCCGTCGATCATCAGGCACTGAACAACACCTCACACGTAGAAGTTTGAATAAACACTTACACGACACAGTTTCATGCACAGTCTATTTTTCAGAGCGTGCTGCAGCATTTGCGATATTGTTGCATCAGTGGATAGACATTAGTGAGTAAGATGGTGGATATCTGAAAGGTTGATGGTGAAGTATGATATTGGTTGACAACATTTGTTTAACTACGCACAATCGCAGCAATGACAAGCATCTTCATGACTATACCAAGCTTGAAACCAAAAACAGGACAAACACCGCAGCGGCCATTGACACCGAAAGCTTCAGCTAATTGGAGCTTCGTGAACAGATGCGGCGCTTCAGCAAGGAATAGGAATCTAATCCTTCTTCTTACGTGCAGCAAATCAGGAACAGATGCGAGAGTCGAGAAGCCTGTGCTTGGAACTGTGACTGGTTTAGGGTTTAGGGGACCTTTGGAAATCCCGTGGAATTATATATATACATATACATACATACATATATATATATATATATATATATGTGTGTGTGTGTGTGTTAGTTATTATTATTATTATTATTATATTATGAACATTGAATAGTTGTGGTACAATATTGGAAGTAGTGTTTGTATGAAGGAAATTGAAATAGAATATTGTATCTTTTAATGTGAGACTTGTACGATTGAATAATTTACTTGTATCTTGCAAGACATTTTTACGTGAGTTGTTTCTTAACTATTCCGACCTATTATTTCTTATGATAATGTTAGAGTTCAGTACCTTCTATTATTTCTTCAACCAAAGTTTCATACATCTGGTTGCAAGTCATGTTGAACGACCTATCAAATTTCAACAATGATGTTCGTAAAAATGAGAAACTTATGATATTTTTGGATCATGTAAATAGTATGATTTTTTTTAAATGATTTAAAATTTTATTTCGCAACAATACTTTCTACCCTATTTTCTCAAAAGAATTTGACTCTCAAAGATATAAAATCAGTACTAAAAAAGTCACAATTTAACCACTGAAATATATGTATACATACCCACATATACACACATAAATCAACATTAATCTAAAAACTGAAGATGAGAAAGTAATCAGAATGAAAATCCTTGCAGATTTTTTTTCATTAAATTGACAGTATAATTCTGTTTAGACCTCGAAAGAAATACTCACACTAGAATTGATCAATTTCTCTAATCTTGCATATAACATACATTCAACGTGATCAAAACATTTGTGTCATGGAATTTTGATGAATATACGAATCATAATAAAAATCCAAATCAGATCACTTTGCTACATTTGATAACCTACTTGCAACATTTGGCATGTTACAAATTTTTAATTTTGGATTTTCCATTTGAGGTTAAATCTACAACACCCAAAAAAAATATGTAAACTCTCCTTCTTAAGTCAGATTACAGATGAAAAAACACAATATCTCAAAATTCTATTTTACTTCATGTTCAGTCAAAAAGCTCAATTTTAGCAAAAATTGATTTTAATATTAAATGTGTTTCCAGAAAAATATATATATATATATAAATTGAAAAACCTTATTTTTTTGAATATGCACCTAACATGAAATTAATTATGTTGAAGCCATTGTTAACAAACACTCTGAGAATGATCAATCAAATCGCAATCTACATAAAATGATTTATTGATAATTTCAAAATCAGTTTAGCTTCAACTTCAAGCGTGCTTCATACAAAATTTATGTTCTATTCATATATTTATATGTATCGGCTCAAAATATAATTCATTTAAATAATAATCACATAATCAAGTACTTCAATATTTTATTTTATTTTATTTTAAAGCATAAGTCAGAAAATTCTATTCTTGTATTCAGAGTTCCTTACAATATTCTAAATTGTAGTTGTAAGTGTGTGTGTGTGTGTGTATATATATATATATAAACAAATGATTTTTAGAGCGTTTATTCTTTTTTTGATTTTCTAGCTTTCTCTTCAGCATGCTTTAGATGCCGAATCTCAGTCGGCCATCCAATTGCATAAGAAAGAACAAAAACTGAAATTAACACATCATTCAGGGGTTTAATGCTTCCAGTTTTGATATACTTTTCATTGTAATTATTCAAAAAACCCCATGTTTGCTTTTCTATGAACTGTTTATTAGCACGTGCTCGTATGAAGCTTGGCACATCCTTCAATTTCATACTTGCCAATCGTTGTGAGAATACCATGATAGCTCTCTGTATTCAACCAAATAGTTTTATGTTTTATTCTTTCCTGCTCCTAAATTTTTATCAACACAACAGAAAGAGTTTTAAAAAGAAACAGAAAATAAAGATTTTCACATAGTTTTGTAATGTCACAAAACAAGTTGAAGTATAACCAACTGTTGCAATTATGTGATTTTTTGAGAAAAGGTAAGAATTCTTTTAGGTTTAGCTCCTCAGAGAGAAAATATCAAACAGTGTGAAATACTTGCAATGTTTGTTTGAAATATGTAAATATATATATATATATATATATATATTTGTTTTTTTCTTTTTTCTTTTTTTTATTTATGAATCAACGTGTTATTGTGTATATTAACGTTAAAAGATCTCCTAAGAATATGTAAGTTACACACATCCAGTTTCATATAGATCAATATTCAGTTTTATCTCCAAATAAATGAATCAAATTTACAAGTTGGGGTTCAGGACAATCAAACTCTCCTCATTATTTCAATTCACCAGTTTCTGAACAAGCTTTGTGCAATTTGATTTTAAAGTGGCTGTTAAAGAACTAACCATTTGATCCCTTACACATGCAGACATTTCATGTGTTTATTATATTATAATCTATTGAGTGAAAATTATTATAAATTTAATTTTACTTTTAAACAACATTAAGATAACAACAAAGATTTAGATTGGTTCACATGATCAAAAAATAAAAATAAAAATAAATCATACATATTAATAATAGAATCTAAATCAATTTTTGATTAGACTTGTACCTCATATTCAAATTTTATCTGTACATGTATATATTTATTTACTTCTGTACATATTTTTGGACATATACATACATACATACATACATACATACATACATACATATATATATATATATATATATAGAGAGAGAGAGAGAGAGAGAGAGAGAGAGAAATTTTCATCATATTAAATACTGTTAGAATATAAACTTTTGCACTCTATCTAGTTTAGGCAAATATTTTTCTTTTCTTTTCTTTTCTTAATTTTTTATAACCAAGTTATTTGGGAGCTTCAAAACTAAGGAATTTTGCTTGTATTGTCTTAGTAAATTTATACTGTAGGTTTTAGGTGTTCTTTGAAACCAAAACTACATAATTGTACAGCATGCTTTGAAAACATCCTAGTAGCACTCTATATATAGCAATTGCAGCATAGCTGCAAATGTTGGTGGTTTTTGTAATAAGATTGTGTTGATGACATACAACACTTGGGTTGTGGATCATCTCTCACACCCAATATGTTTTCATTTCATCTCTGATAGTTTTTATTTATTTTTTAAACACTTTAATCACTTTGGGTTATTTGAAAGTAATAGTAACAAAGTGGTTTTTATTTTTTGTTGCTTATTGATGGTGTTAGTGTTGGGAATTCTTGAGTTTGATTGCGGTAATGACAAACCAAAAATATACACTATAAATTGTTTGTGACATAACAGATAAGGAAGACCTGACTTATTAAAAATAAATAAAAATAAAAATAAAACCCAGTCCAAAGAATTGGTTTGTCAAGATGACATTATGAACAAATTACACTTCAGAAGCAGAAGGGTTCTTCATTCAATTTCTCAATCCATACTTTATATGGAAAAATAGACCAATGCATAATGCCTAATAATAAAAAAAAATAAATAAAAAAAATAAAAAAACATCCCTAAACCAACCCAACTACACAATGTGTCACCCTGTGGATCTAAAATAAAAAAATACATAGGCAGTAGTTGAAAGGCAGTTTGAAGGGAAATAGAAACAAATTTGATTTTACTTGCCTCAACCATGTTAGTGGTGCAAGAGAATGATGGATCATGAATAGAAGATTAGGGCTTGTTATGTTTTCTAAAAACAAAGCACAAATTGTAAATAAAATAAAAGGTAGACAGTATAGCACAAGAAAGCGGAGAGATTTTAATACCAATGACAGTTGCAATCCTTTTTTTCACTGGAGTTTGCTGCTTTCTATCTTAAAATGAAATTCACAGAATGGCAGTTGGGAAACACCAATTATTTGAATATTACAATGCAATGATGAATTTAAAAGATACTCCACTCTAACTTTTCCCATCCCCTAAAAACTCTAAGAAAAGGCATACTTTGTATCTTATTATTCATATACAGTGCACATTTATAAAACAATAAAAATAAAAAAAATAAATCATAAAATCATGTTTCTCACATTGAATAAAACAATTCACAAGCCACACATCCCAATTTGATCATTTTTCAAATTTTCTCACTATTAAATAATTTAAAAAAAATGAGAAGTGGAAAATAAAAACTTTGTATGATTAGGATTGTTAATCATCTATGGCACGTAAAAAAGTTGCATTGTTTGCCATGAAACATATGAAAACCTTACACCATATTTCTTGACATATCAAACTTTTATCTCCTGAGTTTTATACATGGTGTTGGTGATGGTGATGTCCCCACAATTATTGCTATTGCCACCATAACTTATTTTTACTAAAATTTTAAATATGACTTATTTTAATTTTTTAAAATAAAAAATAAAAATATATTAGAGATGTGAATAGATTTTTTTGATTGGAATTAAAAAAATTAAAATTAAAAAGAAGTCCAAGTGGATGACAGATTGTGACAATAGTAGTAAGAATTGTGAAGGCATTAACAATACCTTTTTATACATACATATACATATACATATATATATACACACACATACATAACATCATATTCTATAATCATAATTTAACTTATTTATTTATTAAGGAGAGATTGGTTTAACCGCGTTTGCTTGACAAATGATCTCCCAACAAGTTGTCAGACCTGGTCCTGTACCGAATCAGCGGCCCCATCGACGAAGGTTCGACTCTCCTACTCCTGGCACCCACACACTATGACTAAAGTTCTGAACTGAAATACGCATTAATTAGATACGACAAGATAGAAGATAATCAGAGTACAAAACCCCCCAAATGACGCCACGTCGGATAAAGTAAGGGCGGTGGATAGATGAATGAATGAATAGATATCTCATATAAAGAACGAATAGATGGTTGGATGGACGAATGAAGGGGTGGATGAGCGGACGAACAGATGGACGATGGATGATGTGTCTCGTGTCTTGGAATGAGAGCATGGGCATAGGCAGGCACGAAGGAAGGAAGGAGGTGTGATGCTCATAAGCGCATATCACCATCAACATCACCATCAGCAAGCATGCATGCGTGATGCATGAAACCCTAGAGTCGTTTTCCCCTCAGCATTGGGGAAGGAAGGAGGGGCCTTTCTCTTTCGCACCACCAAAACCCCCATCGCCATCGTAATCGCATTCTATCGCATTCCATCGTCGTCCCCTTCTCCGCTCCTCCTCCCTGGTCCTCCATCTCCGTCTCCTTTTTACCTCGTACCCTTGTGCTTCTCGCTTCCTCTGTTGGTGTCAAGCTCGGCCAGGAATTCTTAGGTTATGTGTGTAAGCCAATTCGGTGCTTTCGCAGGAGCGAGATTGGGCGATCTTGAAGGGAATGGGAGAGGGGAGCGACAGCGGGAGTGGAGAGTGCGTTTGATGTTCTCTTTGTTTTGAGTTGCGTGGGCGTAGTGGGAAGAAGATAAGAAGGCGCTTCAAGAGGGTTGGCGGAGCGCTGCTTTTGTGTTTTCTTTTTGTTTTGTTTTGTTGTGATTTTCCCAAGTTGGCGAGAAAGCATGGTGGAGGAGGCGTGAAGGGATACTTTCTGCAGGAACGGGTTGTGGCGCAGGGAGAAGAGGAAAGAGTTGTGAGGGGTTGAAGACGGAGAGGGCGCGTTGGGGGGATTGTTGGATGCGATGTCTGCCGCGGTTTGCGGAAAGCGGTCGCTTTTTGAGGATTTGCGCAGCTCGCCACCAATTTCTAAGCGCCTGAGGTTTGCTCAGGGAAATTCGCCGATCTGGTTTGCTAGTGCAACTTCATCGCCACCTTCGGGTAGTAGCCCGTCCTTCGAGCCTCGCCTTGAGGCGGGCTTGCTCCTCTCACAACTCCATGCCCTGTTTCCCGATATGGAAGAACAAGCGGTGGAGAAGGTTTTGGAGGCTTCTAACAACGACCTAGATTATGCTATTAAGAGCCTGAATCTGTTGCGCTTGTATTCATCACAACAAGCGACCCCACCACATCCTGACGAGAAGGATGCTTCTGGCTCGAGTCCTTCGTTATCTTCATTCCCAAGCCGCCTAGACGAGGGTCGCTCGCAGCAAGTGCAACAACAAGAAGCCGAATACACTAATTCAACTGTTCAGTCAGAGGGGGTTAAATGGGTGGAGCTTTTAGTCACGCAAATGCAGAATGCAAGTGATTTGGATGACGCCCGCGCAAGGGCTATGTGTACCCTAGAGGGGTTTGAAAAAGCTGTTTTATCCCGCTCTGCAGCCATCATCGATGACATTCAGAAGGAGAACGTGGCCCTGAAGGAACATAATCGTGGGCTGATTCATGACAACCAGATCCTCAAAAGAGCTGTTGCTATTCAACACGAGCGGCACCAAGATCACGAAGGCCGTGTCCTGGAGCTTCAGCATGTGAAACAACTTCTTACTCAGTACCAAGAACAAGTACGAACTCTGGAGTTGAACAATTATTCGCTTACAATGCATCTTCGGCAGGCACAAGAAGGAAGTTCCATGCCAGGACGCTTTCACCCGGATGTATTCTAAGCTTATTCTTTCTAGTGCTGATACTCCATGGTCTCGTTTCGCAATTCAATTAAGAAGGTTTCGGACACTAAAATGCATGTACTCTTATTTTCTTGGATTTTTTAAATTTCCAAGTAGTTCCTAGTTTGTGGACGGCACTGTTAAGCAGCTGAACATCCCCACAGAACTTCACTCAACAACCAGGTGATAGCTACGATTGCGCTGCATTGAAGCGACATTGTGATTTGGTCCATCCTGTGGAAGCTTGTGTTCACTGAATTTGAGGAGGATATATTCCCTGAATTTGAAGAGAGTACTCTTATAGCCCATTCTACGCATGTAGGTTTGAACCATGCATGCTGAAGGACAGGAATTACGGCAAGATCTTGAGCTGCTTTAATGACCGATCGAACGGCAATGTAATATATACTATATTTTCCAGCATGAAACCTGTTCATGGGAGTACTTTCAAATAGGGGTTAAGTTCATGACTCATATTAGTTGAGTCAGAGAGAAAGAGCCCGAGCTTCGATGGCTTGTGCATGTCCTCTCTCTTCCCACATTGAAAGCTTGTGGGAAGTCTGCAAGTAACGTTGTCAAAAAAAAGAACATATATAATAAAGGTATATTTGTACTTAATATTTTACATTTAATACTATGATCTTTAAGAATTAGTAACAATGTAATGATCTATTTCTGTTTGAGCACCCAAACACATTTATGGAACTTCTACAATTTGACAAGATATTGGACTTTTGAGCATCGAAGCAGATATTTGGACTAACGTAGATAGTAATTTATTTTTGCCCTCTTTTTACAACTATGCATAATTAATTTGTATTCAAAATTTCTATATTTACTATTATTGTATAACAAAATTTTAATTAAATAAAAAATAAATCTATTTAAATAACTATTAATAATGTGTGTATATATATTTTATATATATATAGAAAGAGAAATGATAAAGTAACTCAAATTTTTACTAAATCAACCCACATGTCTAAACCATCATTGGACCCTTTTAGCCTTGTCTCCATTCCCAGTTGTTCCTCATTTCTACCCCTACCCCTACCCTTAGCTTCACCCCTTTGTTCCCATCCTTGTTTTGGCAACATCATTGAGTATAAATCTAATCAATCCATTTTTGTTACAATCCAAATGGCAAGCAACTTTGTTTTCTTCTACGATCATCTTGTAATTGTTGCAATCCGTGCATAGCTTAAATTAGATGTTATTGTAGCCATCGCAAGCTTTCTCAATCTGAACTACAAGGAAATTCTTAAGTAGGTCACTTAGTTTGCCATCCTTGTACAACTTCTGCACTTCATTTGATCCACTAATATATCTGCCTTTGATGAAGAGCCTAGATATGATGATAAGCCCATTGAGCAGATTCCTAAGCTATTGACAAAAGTTAGTATGTGTAGAAATGTCACGCTTATTGACCCACATAGAGTAACTTTGCAAAATCATGTGCAAATTGTAGCAATCTTCAAATATTTTTTGAATGCTATACAAGATCATGCATAAACTATGGCATTCTTTAAATGTTTTTTTGAATAATGCGTAGGGATGTTAAGTAGAGCATGACACAATCCTTGCCCCTTGGAAGACATTTCTCCTTGTATTTGAAGAGCAAGTCAAGGTTGATATAAGGCCAAAGATGACATGTGGTTACTATTTTTATTTTTGGTGCATTTACAAGGCCATGAGGGCTGTATTCAAAAGCTTTTGTCATCTTTACTGATGACCTTACATAAACTTTTTTAAAATTTGCAAACAATTTTACTTCATTCTTCTGAAATTTGCTCATGACAAGTATCTTATCCAATCTAGAGAGATTTAAAAGGAAGGAGGTGTTTTCTCTCCTCAACTTGATGATTATGGACTCTACATCAAAAATATATCTTTTGATATCAACAGGCTTGTAATTCCCTTGAAAAAGACGTCAAAAGTAGCATCGTCTATTGATACCAAGATCATGACTTCTTTTAATCAAAGTTCCAAATTTGGAAGTGTGTGTACTCGAAATTCCTCAACTAGCAACGTCAACAAACTTTATATTACAAAGGAGATGGATTTGGTATGGCCTATACCTATACCAGTCAACAAATCTAGTTCTTCTTCTAAAGGGAAAGCTTTTATAGGTGATGAAGAAGAAATTAATTTTGAGATTCAAGAAATGCCAAGACAAGATGAGGATTCTAATGAAGCACTCTTATATCTTGTAATAATAGCCTTATACTTCTCCTGCTCACATTGTTGTAACTTTCTCTATTGACTAGGAGTCTTAAATTATGGACATTTATTTTGTGATTATTATATAGTGGTTGGCAATGATGATTTGATAAGTTATCCTTCATGTAAAGCAAAGCATCTTAAATTGTTTCTACAAGTATGTCTAAAGCTTCATTATTATATAGATAAGATTTTTCCACTAGAGTATGCTCGTTACTTTGTTCAAGTTACTAAAGAAAAACAAGAACAATCAAAGAACATATCACAATTGTTGATGTTTACAAACCATGAAGTCTCAATGAAAGTAGGTTGAGAACAAGGAGAATGGGAAGAACAGAAATGACAATTGGAAACGTGGGAACAATTGGGAATAGGGATGGAGACTAAAATGATGTAATAATAGATAAGATAGAATGAATCACTTTAATATAAATCTATGTATCTTTAGTAAAAATCTAGGTTGCATTAGTATTTCATTATATATATCAAAATTTTAATGATCAAATATTTTTTATCTTAATATATTAAATAAAGCTCACTTATTATTTTTAGTAAAAATTATTTATTTCTACTGAGTTTTTGACAAAACCTATTCATATAAGTTCCGGAATTTTAATTCATGAATTTTATACCTAAGTTCTAATATCTTAAGTCAAAACTAACTTAGAGTTGGTATGTAATCAATTTGTGTATCATTGTTTATATGGTTTTTTCCTTGCTTAATATGCCTTATTGAATCAAGTTAGCCAAGCAATTTATTGAAATAAGCAAACTTCCTTCTAGCAATAAGAAATGTTTCCAACAAAAAATTGAACATTTTTTTTATTACAACTTTATAAATCCAAAAAATGTAAATTAAGCTAGTGGATTCATTGACAATAATGTTTGAGAATTTAAAAATAAGATTGAATTATTTTAATACAAAAGATGTTATGTAAAAAAAAGGTTTTATTTTTAATAATATATTTTATATATGAAAAGTAATTAATATGAAGTTATATATATATATAAATTAGATATTAGAAATTACTAACTTATTTTACTAAATATATATTATAACAATGATTTCTTTGATTCTATTTATAAAAACTCTATTAAAAGATAATAAAAGATAATATGTTTTTAGAATTAGAATTATATTTCTATTATGTTTGAAATTATCTAAAAAAACAAAATAATTATCTAAAACTTTTAATGCTTTAAATATATTAATTACTAAATATAATACTAAAAATATTTTTTGAAGCTTATAAGTAAATTTTGGTGACATGCATATAATAGTTAAAGACTAGCTACAATGGTAGAAAAAATCTTTAAAAAAGATATAAGTTTTTACTACTAATATAGTTATAAGTTTTTTTTAAATAATTTTGAAAGGTATTCTTTATTTTTATTTTTATTTTGAAGACCATGTAATATCAAATGTTTTAGATTTTTTAATAATTAGTAAAAATAAAAAGATATTATAACATTTTAAAGTCAATTTATTTACTTTTTGAAACCAAATGAATATAATTATATTAAAATTACATATAAAAAAATAATGGCCAAAATAAAGCAATTGCAATCATCATGCATTCTTTTAAGTTTTGAAAGTATTATTGCTTTTATTAAAAGAACATGTTTGTCTATGCTTATCTATAAATGCATGCTTATAATTTAAAAGTCATGCCTTGGTTACATATAATATGATATCAATGAGATCATTTCATTGCTTAAAAATTCCTAAACTTATATAATTGGATGTTATAATTAGTTTTTTATAAAATAAATACATCTTATATGTTTTAAAAAAAATTAATTGAATTATAAAACCAAATTATTATATATATATAAAATTTAACAAAGCCATGATGCAACTTTTTAAAAGTGCTACTCATTTCTATAAAAAAATCTTTAATTTTTCTTTAAAATAATTTTTTACTCATATAACCTGTTGTTTATTTAAGAATCATAACAAAGACATAATCAATATTATTGTTAAATACTAACATTTAATTCAAGAATTCTTAGTATAATATTTAAAAATTTAATAGTTGATCTATATGATATTTTTATTTCAAAAACTTTTTATAAAATATTTAACAAGCTTAAACAATCAAATTTGTATGGTAATTTGCAACTATAATATGAAACCAATAGAGTTTAAAATAAATGATTTATTATTTTTGAAATTATTATTATCTATTTTGAAGTGAATGATTTATATAAAATTAAGTTTTAATATAACTTTTTTCATATTTTTATTATTAAAGGATTTCTGTACATAAGAGAGAACATGAGAGGCTTCAACTTCTAAATTTTGTGATTGGTTCAAATTAAAAAGCCTCACTTAACAAGCTTTATATTTGGAAATATCATCCAAAACATTATGAGAGGAAAAAC
This sequence comes from Physcomitrium patens, assembly GCF_059467195.1. Lineage (NCBI taxonomy): Eukaryota > Viridiplantae > Streptophyta > Bryopsida > Funariales > Funariaceae > Physcomitrium > Physcomitrium patens. The sequence continues at coordinate 10,986,524 of NC_143414.1, read as the reverse complement.
AAGGAAAGATATATATTTTTCCCTATTTGGTATAAAGATCATTGATCTTTAGAATGTACAAATAACATATTTTTAAAATATGGTTTCAACAAAAAAAATTAAAAAATACATCATAAATTGCCAAATTTATATTTTAAATTATTATTATATTTTTTTTATAAATTTTAGAATCAAGAAATGAAGTGGTCATATTTAGTGATATAACAATGTATAAATAAAATAGAATATTAAATCAACCCATATGATTCTTAAATTGACCCATCTTACTTTCATGATTCGAACTTTTTATCTACTTTTCTAATTTAGGAACATGAAAATGTGTTAACTCATTCATTTGATTTTGTTTTGATTTCTTGAAAAATTCAAGGATGCAACAACCATATTTTATAGCATAAGGGGAATTATGGGCCTCCAGGAGGATACGGGCTTTGCTACCGACTCATATCACCAAATCACCGCCACCGACACACCATTCTGATCGTCCGCAACAACGATTCCTGGAAGCCTCGGGAACAGCTCCCAGGGGACCTGGTTCTCATGGATGGGAACATCGTCCTTTTCGAGACTGGATCGGAAATCTCGCATGGCCGTTGCTATTCAATTAATCCCCAGCTCACTCTCTCTCACTACACTTTACACCCAGCCCTCCATTTAGGGTTTCGATTTTGTTTTTCGTTTTGCGACCTCGTTTTGCCGATCTCGTGTTCAGTAAAATCCTTGGAGCAAATTCTAAGCTGCGGCATAATTCGGGAGTTTTCGTAGCCGAGCTCGCGTCATTGCCAATTTTGGAGGGGTTCGACCTCGAAGCGCAGCTGAGGTTTCTCTGATCTTCTGTCTACGAGGGTGAATGTTGTATACATTTGACGGCGAATTTGCGGCAGCCAAGGGTGTCAGTCATCAGGTACGTTGTCGCATTATTCAGTGGTTGGATGCACTTTTTGTGGACATGCTGAGCTTTGTCGAGGCTTTTTGTTTCTATTGTGACGTACCTCCTCTTGTTTGTTTGGTAGTGATACACATTGACGACTTATGAGGGAGGTGTAGGCTGTGTTGCCCTAGTTTCGCAATCAGTTTCTGTACTCTTTGCTCTGTGGTGCAAGGTAGAGTCTCGACGGGAGTATCATTTGGAATGCCTCGTCAGGATGGGTTGTTTTGAATTCTGACCGCAGTCTCCCGCGAGACTCTCGAGGTTGGGGTTATTGGCTGAAAATTGTTTCTTACGACGTTGTGAAATACTTGTTACGTGGGTTGATGAGTCCGCAGAGGTGTGGGTGTTAAAGGGTTTACTTACGAAAGGTTTATCTCATGAACAGGAGGCAAGCAGAGCAGAGCTCAGGTCCTGTGTCTCCATACCGCCCCCTCTCTTCCTTTAGAGCGGGGTTGAATTAAGAACGCAGTTATAATATGAATACTCCAGGCACAGTCCCACGGAGCACAATGAAAGGGAGGTCACAATCACTTTTTTACCGGGATTTATCGGCAACCCCTGTCACTAGAGCTCCAGCATCTCGTAGAGATCTTGGTACACCAGGGCAAGTTGCTGCTGTAGCAGCATTATGGCGCGAAAACGTCGGGGGGATGGATCCACCTCCCCCTCCTATGTTCACTTTGGAGGACAGAGTTGAGAGATCTGTCGATGCTGCACCCGTGGCTGACCAAACATACAGGAGTCTCGAGTCTATGAAGTACACAGAGGGTCGGTCTCCGGTTAGGACCCCATCTAGCAGTGAGCAAAGAGATTATAACAGCTACAATTACCCTGATCCAATCATGGGCAGTCCCATGTTTTCTGCATCTCCCCCAACTCCACCCCAGAATGACTCAATAGGTAGCCCAATTTGGTGGTCAGCTTCGAAAGATCGCAGCACACACGAAGGTGTCCTAGGGAGAACTGGAGAAAAAGACGGAAGTAGTCCCGTTTCTGGGGTTGTGCAACCACCGCAGCAGAAACTGGGAGGTTTGCTCGCTTTAGAACCTCCTCGAGATATTGTCCGACCCGAGGTCCTGCTTTCTGGTTGCGCCGCCGATGCTATGGAGGGCGATGAGTGGGTGACGGTTTTTGGGTACCATTCCGTCTTTATCCTATTGCAGGCTGCTAAACCGCATAATTTATTTTCACATAATCGCATATACGAGTGAAGGCACTCTTGTTAACAGTTTTCTCAAGTTTGAAAATATTTTTATTTGGAAGATTAGCGGCGACTAATCTCTGGTTCCTTTGAAAATATTTTTATTCAGCATTTACCCGGTGACCATATTTTGAATCCGGTCTCATTTTGAAGTACAGTGCCCAAATGGGACATTTTGTTGTGAACCTACGCACAAAGCTTCGGGTTTCTGAAACCGAGGCTGGTTCTCCTATTGCAGATTCGGAGCAGCAGAAACAAACACTGTCATGAGAGAGTTCGAGAAATGTGGGCCTATCGTGGATCACGTCTCTGGACCTGGTGGAGCAAATTGGATACACATTCAGTATCAGGTCAGTCTCTACTTCTAAATTGATTTGGAGGATTGTTATCTCGCTCAACTACTTCCCTCAGCTATTGTATTATACCAGTATAATGCGGAACATATTGCCCTAGTCTGGCTTTCCTGTGGGCAGTAACTGAACGGGTCTGCTTGATTACACTGCTTCTCATGTTTTCTTCTACTTCAAATTTTCAAGGCTGCAACGCTTTGTTAAGTTTTGGTGTAGGCAGCCTGTGTGTTATGTCTCTAGGCTCAACCTTCTAGAGATGGCCCATCTGCGATTGAAGGGTGGTTGTTTGTTGTCACAGAACCGATATGATGCCAAGAAGGCGCTGCTGAAGGATGGGATGTTGCTGAATGGCTCTCTTATTGTTGGTGTGAAGTCTTTGGACCTGGCACAACGGCAAATTCTAACTAGTAGGCAAGAGCACCCAGCATCCATGATCCTTCCTCCTCGATCAACTGGTTGGGGGGCGGCAAATGCCAGCGGGCAAGTGTCCCAGCGCCCTTATTATGTGCAGCGGACAGAAAATGGATCCCGGTCGTCTGGTGTGCTTGCCATGCCAGAAAAATCGACTGTCACCAAATTCGTTGAGTTTGTATTTGGTATGTAATGGAGGTAAAAGTAGATGAAGTAGCATATTGGGAACTTAAAGATTATTTGTTCACGTTTTAAAATAGTCTAGGAGAAGTCCACTCTTGTTGACTGCTCTGTGTGTGAGCTATTTTAAAGGTTAAAGTGTGAAAATCACATATTCCACTCATTACTGTCTACACACATTCAAATACGTTTCTTATTGCTCCACCTTATCTTAACTATCTACTATTAATAGAATACATATATAAATTTACTTAGTAGTACCCAAGTTTCACTTATCTCCCCATGGATGTCACAATAGTATAACAATGTAGCAATAATCCTAATTCGATAACATTCCAGCCTAAATTTGTCATGCTTTTGCCATGGCTTGCATTTTGGAATAATTAATGAAAATGGAAATGGAAATAATGTGTTTTTGCAGACCTAAAATTTCCAACAAGTAATTGCTTAATTAAAATATGAAGGTCGTAGATGCCTTAATTAGATCTGTTAGGTCTGCTAAAACACCCTTAGATTGGACTTGCAAATGAACTCCAAAGCCTGGTCAAACACTTCACCCCTCTCAATTTAAAAGCACCGTTTGTAGCAGAAACGTTTCCTCGCTCATTGTTTGCCTGCAGCACAAAGCCCATAACAAGAGTTGAGAGCAAGCACCTCGGAGGACAAAGACAGAGAACCGGAATGAGGGCTTAGTAGGACTGAGATGGGGACTGGAAAGTATGCTTGCAAAGCTGGAGAATAATAACGTCGAAAAACGTCCTTGTAGCGCAGCTCTTTCATTATTACCAATTTTTTTAATCAGAATTGCCAGCCAATAGTGTGTAGCTGTTGCACTTCAATTCTGTCGAATAGATAACGTTTCTCGTGTAGTAGATACGGCTCCACGCTGAAAGAAAGCCCCAAGTACAGTCAGACATGCAAAAGATAATCAGAATCACTTCTAGGTTTTTTGAGTGTCTCAAATTACAAGATGGCTGAGGATCGTAACGCCTCGAACACAGAGCGTCGGATGAAAGGAACAAAAAACTGTCTGAAATGATCTCAAATTACCAGTAACGCGTCAAAAATCCATAGTACATGTCAACTCTCATTTATCTGGAATACAATCAAGTCTACTTGAGAACTGTCACCGCATGAACTCAAAACTATTGATGCATTGAAATCTCCAGCTGAAGTAATTATCACAGGGGCATGCATTGTTGATGTGCTACTCAGCAGCATTAAAATAGATGGTGCACATGGTGCCATTTGAAGTGTTGCGGCACACCGAGTAACACAGGTGCTCTGCACGGCTTTGAGAGACTGCAGAAAGTGAAGTTGCAGTTGTCTGCAATACAATCCTCACCTAGCTTAAAACAGAAGTAGCAGTAGGCAGAGGATTAGCTGACCCTTAAGGAATAGCACCAAGGACAATAGTTTGATATGATGACATATCAAGATGCCAGTACGTCCTCAAAACGTGTCTCAGAAGCATTTGTGCCTCACTTGAAAGGAAGTGTACATTCCACCCATTGAAGTGGTTCCAAGCTGATTGAACCCCTCCGAAGCAGACTTGTAAGCCATTGACGGTGGTTGGCGTATCAAGTCCCTGAAGATCTATCAAGCCCATTTTCTAGAAGCTGCAAACGCTTTTCAAATGATTCCAATGTCTTGCACAGAGATGACTCGATGCGTGTACAAACAGTTTCAAGTCTTTCGAGACGCTGGCATACATCCTCTAGGGAAACCTCGGTTTTTACAGGTGGGAGTGAATTTGGAGGAGAAGAATGTGGTTCTGTCTTCAATGCCAACGCACGCATAGCGAGCTCCGCATGAGGTAAAGTTCCACGTTGTTGAGATTGAAACATATGAGCAAAACCTTGTACACCAGGATCACCACTGGATGCCATTTTATTCATCATGTCAGGCATTGAAAAGCCTTTTGCCATTTGCAACATGAATGGGGTCAATGATCCAAGTGAGGGTGCTGGATTCCCTCCACCAATCGCTGCCTGTTCTGGAACAGAAACTTGACGCGACCCTCCAGCCAGAAAGGGACCAGGAGAGGCCACAATAAGAATATGCTGAACGATTACTTGAGACTTATCTTGAAGAGAAAGTAATCGGATCGTTACTGATTTGCAAAATCCTGGATCTTCCACATTCATTCCAGCTCTGTACAAATATGGTTTCTCTTCATTGGTCTCCAATTGCCCTCGGGCGGTACAGAGATATTCTGCATCAGTCTCTCCCTCATTTTGACGATACGCTTCACAAGTCCTGGCTGTGCTCAGCACCTCCATGTTGTAAATAGCGTGCTGTTGCTGCTGAAAAGTAACTGCAGCACTTGAAATTTACAAGATGTAATGCAATCGATCATTATTCTATAACGAAGTTCTTAACAAAGGTCTGAATCCGCAAACTGTCTCCAGTTCAGTCACACCAAAATGAATAGACCAATCCAAAGCAGAAAATTGTAGTCCAAATCAGTGTAAGCTAGCGACAATACGTCAATGCTGTCAACCTCACTAACTCATCACAGCTACAGCATCGAAACTAGGTACTGGGAATTTCAATGCAGGATTGCCCATCGAAAAGAGAACACACCCGCTGATCATTCACAAAATTTTAACTCCAGGCTGAAATGAATACCCTGAAACTCATCATCGTGCCATTTTCTCTTTTCTTCTTCTAATTCCTAAAAACCAAGTTACCTCTCGGACATAACTAATCAAAGGAAACCAACAAATTAAAAGATCGCACCAAGTATGTCATCAGAGCTCCCACCACCAAGAAAAGTGCGAGAAGATCAACGAACGCATTCGCATCTATTTCGCACCCGTGAAACAAGACAGAATCATCACCTGTTATTTCACAAGACTGCTTCTCGGGGCCAGGAACAAGACGGATGCGCACATTCCCCATGCCTCCAGCACCGTCGTCACTGCTGTGGACGTCGCGAATCGTGACATGTCGCGATAGATGCGATGCTTCTGGTCCGTCCGCGATGGACCAGGTGCTACAAATTTCCCATCGTGGCGACGCCATCGCCAATTCTCGAAGAACAGACCACTTGTGCTCCTCGACATGGACACTCGTGAGCAGAACCCTAATTCTCGCAATCATGCATAATTCCGAACATTCATCATATGGTATGTGTTTCGGAATGAAAGGTAACATTAACCGGGTATCAATCTAAATGCCGGATATCTTTGTCCTTCAGCACCCGCGTCGTCTCCAATACTGCTGTAGTTGCTGTTGTTGAGAAATCGTTTCAGCTAGGATTTAGGGTTTAGTGCAGCGGCCGTGGTGAACCCGGCCGTCCTTTGACTGCAGAGTCGAAATTTTGCACTACTCTCTTCCGATCAGTCACTGTGTCGCACTTGTGTTTCGATCTTTCTGTTGTTAGTAGTGCTTTTCTTCTATTCTGAGATTGTAAGCATAGAAAGTAGTCATGGCGGACGCATCCTCAGGTGAACATGAGCCGGAGTTGCCGCCTCACTTGGAGCTTCAGCGCACTAGAGTTGTGTGTGCCCCCGACGCACCTTCTTATGTAAGATTTTCCCACCCTCGTGTTTTTCTCTGCTCGTATAATCACTCACATTTGTATAAGAGGATTGGTGTTCTTCGATGGATTGAGAAGTGCTTCTCACAATTTGGCTACTTAAGTCTCCTCCTAGTCTTAAGAATGGTGCCCTGTTGGAGATAGTATCGATATGATATTAAGCGGAAAAATGTTCAAGAGTCGATGGTGTCTTGCTTCTCTCGCGGAAGTTGGAGAGAGGGGTTTAGTAGGAATTGGCACGCGAGGTTCTCGTACTGGAAGATTTCGATGGTCTAGGGATTATGTCGAGGACTAAAGACTAGTTAACAGGGTGTGACGCATAATATGAGTAATAATTCCGCACGAAATTGAGCAATGTATGATTTCAGCAGTTAGGGATGCAGGCTAATTCGTCCTTGGGGGCTGTCATAATATAGACGAGATTAGATATTTTATCAAGGCAGTTTGCTTTCCCATTCCTATGTTCTTTGTGCATGTGCGTTGTTTAGGGTTTAGGGTTTATGGTTTAGCGCGTGGTTGCTCGATGATCCTGTTTCTCAATGATTCTAACATAATGTGCCTTCTTAAACAGACAGAATCTGTGCAGTATTCCGGGGCATATATGGCATATGGCGTGGACAACAGCTTACGGATTGAGGATTTCTGCAAGAACCTGCGAGTGGAAATCATTTCCATGAATGAGGAGGATATTGAGTTTGATATAGTCGGGATTGATGCCGCCATTGCCAATGCATTCCGGAGAATTCTTATTGCTGAGGTACCACTAGTTTCCTGTAATCAGAGGTAGAATCCTCATCAGGCAACCTGGGGTTTGTTGGTGTGGTTAAAGCATTCATTCATTTTTCCTATCTTTTCACCAGGTAGCGTCTGGGTTAGGTTTCACCGCACACGTATAAATTTCAAGTCAGATTTGCCAGAGATTAATGCAGATGATTACAAAGAACGATTTCGGAACCCACTCTTGTATTGAGAGAGTCCAATTTTTTCTTATGTTGGATATCTCAAACTGTGTCCAATGTCTGATGGAGGTCAAAGGGATTCTGTATCTCATTGCATTCAAGACTCCAGCGAATTGTGTAACTAAGACACGCCGATCTGAAGAGGAAATTGAATACTAGGTGTGTTGTTTGTATTGTTGGTGTATTTGCAGGTCCCTACGATGGCAATTGAGAAGGTTTACATTGCAAATAACACATCCGTTATTCAAGACGAGGTTCTTGCTCATCGTCTTGGGTTGCTACCAATCAAGGCGGACCCACGGCTTTTCGATTACAAGAGTGGTAATTTTGACAGTCTTCGACTCCATTTTGAGCTTGTCGTCTTATGGGAGATCTAAACTGACGCTGACGATGTGTTCTAATGATGCATTCTGCCTGGATAATTGCAGAAGAGGAGAATGCTAATGAGAAAAACACAATAGTCTTTAAGATTGATGTTGTGTGCACTCGAAAAGGGGAGCGAGTTCTCAATAGTTCAGGTTAGCCCCCCATCACTACCTTTTAAGATCATGTTAACCGCTCTAAGAAGGGGGAACAAAGGAAATCTTTGTAGAGTCTCCGTCTCTGTCAAGTTCCGTGTTCTTGCAAAGAATTTAATTGTTTTGAGGATTGCAATAGGAGGAATACTTCATCCCGAGATATAATGGCGACTCTGGTCATTTGAATGAACGAAGCATGAGTAGGTATTAATCTTTATCCTTCAAGGTAGATTGACACTCTTGAGCTGCGTTGCCTTTTCCATAGTGCTCTGAACCTCAGCTCTGTTGAGTGCGTCTAAAGTCTTCTACTAAGTTATTAAAGTCTTTCACGAGGATCGTGATTGTGGATGGAACTTCAAAGCGTGGTGGTGTTCCATGTCTTTGCAGTGACGTCGGATCAGATGAAATGGTTGCCTGAAGGTAGTGAAATGCCCTTCAATACCATGACAAAATTTACCTCATTTGGGTCTAGTCAAAAAAACTTGCCTGGATTACCTGCGGAAGGCATTTCTTGTCAGTACCCTGATATTATCGTGGCCAAACTCAGGCCAGGCCAGGTATGAGTTGTTATCTCTCTTCTACTAATATGGTCATAGCTTTGTTACTTCTAGTGACATCACGTGCCATGAAAGTCACAATTTAAACTTTTACTTACTGCTGCTTCGAACCTGGTAACCTTACCTTTTGGTATGATACTCCGACCGGCAAGCTGTCGCCATTAGACCGTGAAAAGAATAATTTTTCTGACGAATAGAGTAGAGAGTGTCTTTTGTACCTCTCAAGCACCAGATGTTGATGTGCACATGGCTTAATTACAACCATGGTTTTTACTTCGTTTTTTGTTCCTGTAAGAGGTGAGATACGTGGTTTAGCTGTATTGTGTAAAATCTAGCTTGAGATCTCATCTGAGAGAGAAGGCGAAGTTGGAGCTTATCACTTAGACATTAATGGATATTTTGTTTTGATCTATAGGCCATAGAGCTTGAAGGGCATGCAATAAAAGGTTCTGGCAATATTCATGCAAAGTGGTCGCCTGTTGCTACTGCCCGATACAGGATGCTTCCAGAGGTACTAACTTTGCATAATCGATTCTAAGTACCTTACTTTTGTTCCTCTCACGTTTTATCAGGCACCTTTTACCGCCTACTCGTTTTATGTTTTTAAAATTCTTTTATTCTATTCTATTTTATCTTGATCTTAGTTTCTGAAGGTTTGTTCTCTTCTTTATATTTGATGAGCAAGTGTCTGACATTCTGCATACTTGGGGTAAACAGGTAAACCTAATGGAAGACATTCAAGGAAAGCTTGCTGAAGAACTTGTTCAGAAATGTCCTACTGGAGTTTTCGACATTGAAGATGTTGGTACAGGTACTATTTCCTTTTCGAAAGACTTGATTGCAATATTTTTCATGCGACCCCTTTACTATCTTCAATCTGCACTTATTCATTGTAATATTGTACATCTAGGCTGGTAATGGCCGTTTTGGACTCTGTACATAACTGCCGTTACAGACTCTGTTAATTGTCTTTTGCAGTCAAGAAGGCCATTGTGGCAAGACCAAGGAACTGCACGCTGTGTCGCGAGTGTGTAAGGGGAACTGATTGGGATAAGCGAGTGCAACTTACTCGAGTTAAAGACCATTTTATATGTGAGTTGGTTTTGGGAACTTAAAAGTGGATGAACTAAAGCAGGTCTTGTGTGTTATAATTGCTTGATGTGTTCAGCTTTCATTGATACCTTACTTCCTGTCTCACAAAATTAATCTTGACCTTGAGATGCCTTTTATATAAACTATCTCCACTTCTGTGTATCAGGTCTGTCTGGTCGGTCCTTGTTCTTCATTAGAATTTCGATATTGTGAGACATGCGCTGGGACTGAATTGAGCAATGAGATATTAGGAGTTGACACGTGGAAGAATAGTTCTGAAAGACTCGTTTATCTGAAGATATATGAAAGTTATGATTACCTTGGTCACATGACATTAGTATTTCAGTAAAAGCACATTTGTTTCGTACATTATCTGATCATTTTTCATCTGTTTGTATTGTGGATGCAGTTACTATTGAATCCACTGGAGCACTACGACCTGAGGTTCTTTTCACAGAGGCTATCAAAATCCTCAATGAAAAATGTCACAGGATTATTACAGAACTTTCATAGAACTTTTACTGTAGCCTATAGGTCTCATCTTTTGGATCTTATCCTCAGGCTTCAGTCTGGAAATCCTGGAGAGTAACGACAGCGCAGTCAATGCATTTGAGATGTGGATTTTGCCAGACACCATGTACGCTTGAATTTGGGAAGACAGGTGAATTGTTCATAGTAAGACCTCTAAACAAGAACTGGAGATCTACATTCAAGTGAACTTGAGACATCTGATATTTCTGTTGTAATCTCTACCTCACTAGGAAGGTTACGAAAGCACCATTGAGTTGGAGCCAACAATAGATGTAGACATAGAATGCTTTACTTCTCAACCATATGCAAGGTTTGTTGAAGAATCCGGCTATAGTCTTTGTTTGTTGCTGGTATGATTTTTGACCTGTCATTGAGTGAATTCATTTATCATCTAAATGAACATCCTGTTGCTATCGTTCCTGTTGCATGTATGCGTCTTTTTCGTCGAATACCTATCTGTCACTAGAAAGCACTTTTCACAATGAGAACATCAATGAAACTACGCATCTGTTGATATGTTAATGATGGACATTTTTTTTATTTTTTTTATAGTTAAACTCGTGTAGTAGCAGATTTAATTAGTGTGATTTTCTGTCTTTAATTTTTTACAAAGAAGTGATATGTCACATTCATTTCAGTGCATCTTTTTGGATGTTGATGACTATTCATTGTGTGATGGAAGTCTCATATAAAATTAGTGTATTATACTTTGTTTCCAGTTGAATTGTCCAATTATTGTGAATTTGTTTTAAGGATACTTTAGCACATATGTTTCCAATACCAAATCAAGTCAAATTATAACAAAATAGTAACCATCATAATTATATCCACAGTCCAAGTTGGTTGCTGTAGCTAACTTTAAATTTTATTTTTCAAAGCAATTGAACTTGATAAAAGCTCAAAACATTTACAAATTATAGTCCAAACTACCATTCCAATCTTCAATACTTCTATTTTCCAAACAAAAGAAACTGTTTTAATGGCTTAACTAGCACATGAGATTTTTTTCATAAATATCTTTACAAACACATTTGCATCCATTATTTTTTGTTACTTAACACATTATACATATTATTTTTTCTTCACTACTTTCTCAAATAAAATGGTATTGTTCAAAAAAGTATTATGCACAAACATGAGGCAAAGAATCTTTTAAATGCAATGCAACTTTTATTGTCACACATAATACGTGTTGCCTCTATTTCTTCAAAACACATTTGTTATAATATGTTTAAGACAAATAGCATCTATACATATTGCTATTGTTGTAGAATATACTACCAAAAATATTCTATCACATTAGGTGAAATACTTTCAATTAAGTAGAGATTTTTCAAATAATTTTGTTGCAAGTTTCACCAATTTTGATGTTTGCAATAAGAAGAGTACCAATGGATTTGCATTCTAACATGTTCAAGTCTCTAAGCATCTCTCTAATATACTTAGGTTAGCTCATGGTGATAGTTTATTCTATAAAGTTTCTTAAATTCAATTCTAAATTAAATATATATATATATATATATTTATTTATTTATTTATTTATTTTTGAATTTCTCAATTCATTTTTTTTTCAAGATTTTAAGGTACAACATTTTTCTTTTCTTGTCTTTTGTTTGTTGGAATGATTATACTATTTGCTAAAATTGTTATATAGTTTGCTAAAACTCTAAAATCAACAAATTATATATATATGTATAATACACAAAGAAAGATTTATTCTATTTTTTATAAAATATTAATAATAACTATTTTTGTTAGTATATAAATATTATGATTTTTTTAAAAAAACCAAATCACACAACAATTTTTTAATCTATAGAAATGGAGTTTTGGCTTTCTTCAACAAAATACTTAGATAAGTTCATATACATATTTTTTCCTAATTTTGCATCTAAAGAATCTATTTTAGTATACATTTGATTCATCATCAAGTCCACAGCTTCATTAATTGCAAGAATATTTATAATAATAAAAAATTAACAAAATTATAATATATATATATATATATATATATGTATATATATTCTTTTGTATCTATTCTTAGTGAATAGTCTTTTATTACTATTTTTGCATTGTATTTCACAATTGTACCACATACATCTTTCTTGGCACAATTTTTTTTTTTTTTTTAATATTATTGTAATTTTTTAGGTCTTAACTTTTATATTTGTATTTATATTTTTATAAACAACTTTTATTTCTCTTTTAGTACTTTCTCTCATTCACTTGCATCTAAACATTGCATAGTTTTATGCAATATTAATCCATTAATATCCATTAGTAAATGAGATTTTGATTGTAAATTTTTTATCTACTTTTAAAAAATTAATATTTTTTAATCATTCTTAAAAGGGTCTCCAATCCCTTATAGAATATTAATAGTTGTTTTTTTTTTTTTTTTTTTTTTTTTTTTTTTTTTTTTTTTACCTACTAGTGATTTGATTTCATATAAGTTTTTTGTATAATGTGTAATAAGTTAACATGTTTGTAATATTGACAATGCTTAGTGATTAATAACTATTTTTTATTCATAATTGTGAAGGTATATTGTAGATTCATCAATACATAGGTTTACAACATAATTACCAATATACAAAAAAATTTGTAATTAATCTAGCTACTACAATGTATATATATGACTTTTTACAACAATTCATTTATTGGATCTATTTGAATTTAAGTTCTTACATAAGAATAAAATAAAAGAAATTGTTAGATAATTTAGAGAAGAAAAAATTATATAAGATGTCAATTTTTTATACTAAATTGAAAAGCTTCTTGAAACTAATCCAATGCTTAGCTTATGAAGATGTTGGTGAAGAAAAATTCTATTTCTATTCTTTTTGTATAATAGGTATTAATAAGAATCACCTTCTACAAACCAAAATTTAAGATACTCTTATGGCTTGGTTCAATAAATGTATATTAATCAAATAAAGATATTAATATAAATATAAAAATATTATTCTTATATGATTTATTAGATCTACTAAAAGATTATATAGTCTATTCTATGTAGAAGAATGAGTTCCTATCTATCTTGTTTCTATTGATCTTCAAATCAAGAATATTATATCCTAAGAAATTACAAGTAGAATTTAGAGCATTTTTAGAAGAAAGTATAAGAATGGTAAATTTTAGTATCAAGTTTATTTTTAAAACTATTATTTTCTTCAATAAGACACTGCATATAAGAATACATTGTTATAATGGAATAAACAATCATGATATATCATAAAGTTGTAAAAATAATTTATTATTTTAACAAAAGATTAAAGTATAGCATTATATCATTACAAAAGTTAAATCACCAAGTAGATTTCATCCATAATATAACCAAAAAAGTGCTTACAAAGTTAAGAACAATTAGAAAATATGAAGTTGGTATTATGATTGAGATTCCTAAATAATAAGACATTTTTCAATTATGATTGTGGCAAATAAGATATGTCATATTGTTTCATGAAGTTCAATAATTATAATACATATGTGTTATTTTTAATAGATTTATAATATATTTAAATTAATTCTAGTTATATAATTATTAATTTTAGATAAATATTTAATTAAATTAAAAAATTAATTAATATAACTATCTAGATTAATAATATATGTTAGTACAAAAAACAAAAATAAAAACAAAAAAAACAAAACAAAACTTATTGTTTAGTGGATCTAAGGTTTAATCTTTGATATTTTACATATAAGTGAGTCCAAAATTTAATATATCAAAAGGTTCTCTTGAAATTTGGCTTTGATTTGGAAATGGCTTGTTGATCACTCTATATTATTATTAGATGGTAATTTTTCTTGTTAAATATTGATCTATAAGTACTAATCTAAAAATAATTCTTACTATGACAAAGTTGGCATCTTATAGTCAAAATTCATGTTAGGAGGAATTTTGCACCTACAATTGATTTGAATTAGTCTGCATATAAATCAACTTTAATATAGATTGTAAGAATAGGACTTAGATAATAGAAATAAAATAGAAGAGATAAATTAGTGATTTGGAATGTGGCCTATATTTACAATTAATTTATACAAAAATCTTATATTAACAACAACAATAACAATTTGGCCTTATATTTAGTGCTTGATACTATACATCTCTCTCATAATCATCAACTTTAATGGTTACTTATCTTACTTTGATTAATTATTGGTGGCTAGTTATCTTTTTTTTAGCACCTATATACTTTCTTAACTTAATTTGTTCTAACTGAGACTTTAGAATGTTTGATTCTTACTCAGTTGGATATCTCTCATTTGCTTTCTATTATCCAAACCCTATTAGTTCAATTTGTAGATAGATCAAATGTCTCCAAGATATCTTCTACTCTCTAGATTTTATTTGTTTAGATTTGCTTATTAGATTAATTTTTAAAATTATACTTAGTTAATTAAGCCAATTAACAATTATCTTTATTTGAAGTGGTTTTGAAATTTGATTGAATAATAAAAATAGAAAGCTTAAGGCAATTAAGATATTTATAGATGCAAATTGCCTAACATGCCAACTTTCTTTTTAAAATGAATTTCTTTGGCACAAATGAGCTTTAATTGTACTTAAGATAATGTAATCAAGTTTTTTCCTTCTTACAAAGCAAAAGATATTCTTAATCATGAGCCATTCACATTACTCCTAATTTTGGTTTTACCTCATTTTAATCACACAAGACTATACATGATTTAAATTTATGATTACATTTTCTTTGCAACTCTTTTCTTTGAATACTTCTTAGATTCAAAATTTGAAAGCTTTTCAATTATATAATCTAGAATGAGTGCTTGCTCATCTTCAATCATCACACACTATGTGTTTTATCTTTTTCAATCCTATTTTTGTTTGATTGCACATACTTGTGCAATACATTTTGCTTCACATCATAAATGCATAACTTCAAACTAATAAATTTATATTAAGTTATGAATTTATCAGTTTTTTATAGCCAAGGATTTTGATTCAATCATAGGGATGAAACACATTGTTTTGGCATTCCCATCTTGCACCAAAAGAGAAAGATATTGCATATAATTAATAATAGATTGTTCATAAACATACAGTCAGTCAGTCGTATGTTTCAGCATCGAGATCACTGAAGGCAATGGCAGCTTGGAAAAGCAATGGCAAACCAGCATGCAGACTGTTAAGAGTGTAAGCTCAAGTGCATGTGTTCGCTTTCTTTTCCGCTTCACGCTCACTGTCAAGTTTTCTGTTTGTGGGTTCCAATTTGACCCACCTCTCGACAAGTTAAGTCCGCTCTGAGGGACATCCCCGGCCACAATATCAAACCAGCGATCAGGAAACTTACTACCTTGATTGTGACAACCTTCAAAATCCATGTCACTGGCGGACGAAGTAGAAGTTGTTTGTGGCACTGGAGGTGGTATGGATCTTAGATCTCGCATAGTAGCACTCAATATTAGTGCATTCTCCCTTTTATCCAATTCCCTGTGATTTGTCTTCAAATCCTCAGCTCCTCCCACTGCAAATTCATCATCTCCTGTAGCACCGCTGAAATTGATTCTATACCTTTCGACACTACTCTATCAGCTACCTGATATAACGCGTAAAACCATCGATGGCAATACCTTCCGACCATCGAAGACGAAGTTTCTCAACCAAGATCAGCAACACTATCAAGTGCAGCCATAAAGGAACATACGACACTTTCTTTTGTTCTTCTTATTGCTACATGGGTTCGAATAAAAAACCAACTCATGTTTCACATGCAACAAGTGTAGTTTTCAAACTGGTTAGCACCAAAAAATGGACAAGTTGAATGACGAATCGAAAAGTTGCAAGGTGAATCACATCCATCAGAGAATCTATACCTATAACCGGAAAAAGAGTGGAATCGTTTCAAAACAAAAAACTTAGCCCGCTTATTAAGAGCTAGTTCAAGCAGTGGCATGAAATGGGGATAAAAGCTTGTAGTTGGTTTACAGGGAGCAGAGTTCTCCAGCCTTTTCATAGCTTTTACTGCTTTGAAGTGAGGTTGATGGCACAAAGATATGCCCCTCCACATAGTTCCCATCCTGCAGTGTGCAACAATAAATATCTTCAAAATACTTTGAAAACCTTGGTTCCATTCAGCTCCAGTATGCACATGCTGGAGATGACAATCGTATTCATAAACACTCTTATTCAACTTAGTGTTTTGAAACTGATGTCTATACGTTGCATGGAAAACATTCTACCAACCCTTTGAGCAACTCCAAAAGTTGTGGATACAGTTCCTGCTCCCTTAGCTTCTGCACCTGTTGTGCGGCACCATCTACAGCTTGAATAGCTACCATCATTCGTACTTGAAGGGCCCTGGTACTCTCCCCAGTTTTGTCAATGTTAATATGATCCTCATTTCTGGCATCTTGATTTTTGAACAAATAATACTTTTTCTGTAAGTCGATTCTCAGAGCCTCCGGATTTCGAAAACCCCATAAACATCTTGTTTAGAAATATGGGTCAGTTGTGTACTCAAATCTCAATAAGGCTTCCACCTCCAAAACTACTGCAAGTCGATTAATGAATCTGATATTTCTGGTGTAACATACACACCTTAACCTCTGAGAAAAGCTTTGTTTCCCATATGGGAAGGGACCACGCTGGTTACAAGGGAGGAGGGCCTAATGACAGGGCAGGTGTTCTGGAAGTCATTTGTGTTTCCAGAAGACGCATCATATTCAAAAAATTAATTTGACACAGGTTTGCAAAGAATTGAAGGCTGAGATATTATGGAGCCGTAGGATATAAATAGATAAGGATACATCAGATACGTCCAGGGCTCCCAGTGTGCTCACTGAAAAGTAAGCAAAATGTGGGCCAAAGGGAACGACGAAAGCAAGATGGTAACCAGACGAATCCGTGGGTGTGGTTGATTGAACATTTGAACTAACAGGGTCACTCCAAATTGGGGTCCGCAATAAGAAACTGCAAATAATGGGAGAATCATACACGCATTGGCTCATGAGAATCCTGTGCATTTCGAGGACTTGGCAACAACAGCGTATTTTTCCGTTATGTTCTAAAGACTTTCAACTTCGAAAACTCACTCGTACAATGATGCATGACGAAAAGATGTTACTGTAATCTCTACACCAAATAATGTTAACAAGTGCATCGGACAACACCGCTATTTCTCAATACTGAAACTAATAGTAATATAAAAAGGGAAATTAGCTGAGTACACCTGGCGCATACATCAAGGATCCTGATGTTCACTCTTTGCTGTATAATCTGACCCCGCAATCCGATTAACGAACATCGCACTCGCTAAACAAAGAATTTTGAATAAGGGAAATACTGGTCGCATAACAAAAGGCCAATCTCGTGAACTTTGTGCACCCACGTTAGATGGAGCTTCCGCTACCAACGGGTCCTTGCCTGTGAGAAGGCTGCAAACCAAGAGATCTTGCCCTTCTCTCTTGCTCCCTTTGGATCAAAGCCTCAGCATCTCTCAAGATTTTATTACGTTTCTGCTCCTCTTCCTGAGCAGCAATTCTAACCGCCGATGCGAAAGTAAAAATCGTTTTGGCTGAGTTGTGCCTGTTTGAGTAATCAGATAAATGGAACAATTTTAAAATCTTATTATAGGTAGAAAATGAATGAAGTTTCAGTTTCCTGTCTACCGACCACGAAGATATCAAACAAATCGCTAGTTGTACACATCTTATAATGATGATGACTATTATTATTATTAAAAGAAAGAAAAAGAAAGAAAGAAAGAAAAAAACCAAACAATCAAACAAAATTCTTTAGCTTCAAAGACGACGATATGTATTGTGAGTAGGCGGGAATTACTGCAACTCGTGATTTCTTTCTCCTGTGCCCCCCAATGACACAATTCGTCCTACGGCTTCCTTGCAAAGTGCTTCAAAAAGTTGCCAGTCAGCCCCTTGTTCCTGCAATTGCAAATCCACCAAACCCAAGGTTCTCAGTAAAATATTTACAGCACATCACAATGGCCATACAGATGCTCAACAAACCGTAAAACCGGATCTGCAGTCAAACCGTATTTCGTTAGGGTGATAGGTAAATTAAACCTTTAGACTAAAACTGAACACAAGAAAGATTGCGAACTGTGGGAGCATTTCAAGACGTTCGCTATTAGAATTATGCTGCTCGTACAAGTTCCATTCCATTCATGGTGCAAGGGTTTATGGATACAAATTATGCTCACCAGCGACGATGAAGGACAGGAGACCATACCTCTACGCACAAAAGTGCTGCATAGTAGAAGTCATGCACCATCAAATCCCTGTCATAATGGTCCTTGCACATCCTGGTCAAGTTGATATACTCTTTCAATTCTTTCAGTATTGAATTATTTTGGAAATCTCCATACCTCATAGCTTCATCGCTCATGGAACCTCCGAGAACCAAGACCATATCTAGCGGCACTGCACTTCTCTCACCATCAATCTGCAATAAATGCGCGATAAGGACTCAGTGAGTAATGGCCAGTTCAGTCTTGAGTTCATAACAATGGCGTTTATGTTACCCCAATACACTCGCAAGATAATTAGGCATCTCCACAACATCACCTTAAATACAAGGAACTTAAAAAATCATGACAAGATGTTTCTTGAAGGACTACTGACCAGCCTCTTCGCAGTTTGCTTCGAGACAAGGATGACTTCATGAGTATACCCAGCCCGGGAGAGAAAATCAAGTCTCTGCAAAGCTGCAAAAATACAAGTTGACCAATTCGATTGAGACCATTGATCCAGTTCCCTTACTTAAGCTTTATACTCTTCTGGTCGACTCCTCACAAAAAGAGCATATCAAGAAAAATTTAAATGGTTCAGATACCCACCGAAGAACTCCTAGTCACTCATGAAATGCCTCGTCTACTCGTTATATACCAGTATGTAGAACATCACCTTGAAACAGAATCTCCCTAGGAGAAACTCCTTTCTTCCTAAGCTCCGCGATCACATCAGCCTCGTGCTTGGTGGCGTACTGCTTACGCACCTTACTTAAACCCCCAGATACCGCCGCTATGCCTTGCTTGGTTGCGTTTTTCATCAAACCGAGCCCTATGAGCGCTATCGCTCCGGCTGCATCCGCCTTACGCATCTCGAATCTCTTTACACCAACCTAAAAAATGCTTCGACACCAAAACAGAAGTCACGCAATTTCTTGTGCTCAATTCCCAACTATGAAACTTAGAATTACAATTTAACTATGGAGATGCAGACTGCAAGATCTGTCGCTGCTGTAATATACCCTTTAAGTATCATTTACTAGCAACAACGCGCAACGACGAGCAACGACGAGCAAAGATCTCGAGCGCTGCTGCCTTGTATCCGCAACAACACGATTATCGAAACAGATTCGGCGAATTGAAGAATGCGATGTGGATGCACAAATCATGAAAACACACCCACGCCTTGGTGAATTATGGCAACAATACGCAAATCCATATCTGTCACAAATCATCCTCATGTTAAAAATAATTTAATATATATATATATATATATATATATATATATTGATGAAAGATAGTGAACAAAAAACCCGATCAGTTAAAACAGAATGCAACAACGCGTAATACATACCTAAGGAGTTCGCATCATGCGCGTAAGAACCGAAGCTCAAAATGCTAGCGCAGGAGAAAATGAGCACTAAAATCACAAATGGCCTAAATTTCCAGAAGATTAAAATGGTTCGAAAGCTAGAATCCTGCCTTCAAGTACTGTCTACGAGAAAAAGGAAACACGGCTCAAAAAACACTTCCATGGTGGTATTGAGAGAGAGTAAGAAATGGAACCGCATATGAACTTCGCACCTAATTCGACATAGTTGACCATGAGAAATGTGCCAAGAAGAGTAGTATTCTCCGTGAGTGATGAGAGAGCTCTTGGCTGCTCCTCCTCCTCCTTGGACAATAAATAAACTTAATCCCCCATTCTAATGTAGTGTATTCGTTTACAGCATAATTTTCATGCCGTCTCCATATCCAACGATCGTATACCTTTGCTGATGAATACTTCGGAAATTTGGAGGATGGATGAAAACGTTGGCGGATGAATCTTTGGATGTTTGTATGGATGGATACGTGGGGTGGAAGGATGTCTTGATGGATGGGAGTGTTGGTCGAGTGATGAACGATTAGTCACGTTTGCTCACTCATCCATCCAACCCCAACTTCTGCTCTAAACTTGTCCTTCCCAAGCTAGAAGTAGTAGTAAGTGAAGTTTATATATATATTGCATATTTTTAAATCGAAAAAAAGGAGGGTTTATTATAATGAATTATGCATTCAGTCTTTGTTTTATTTATTTTTTTATATGCCTATATCTTTATTTCTTTTTTAATATTTTAGTTAACTAGTATCCATCAACTTAGATTACTTTCAGGGTTTTCTTGTCTTGTGTAGAGAGTTAAAATTTTAATCTTTTAACATTTCAAACTAAATATTTTTAGTTTTTAATTTTTAATTTTTATTTTATATATAAATATATATATATATATATATATATATATATAACTTATACATAATACAATGTTAATGAACCAAAGTTTAGTTATTTTACAATTTATATTTAAAAAAATTAAAAATTATAATTTCATTAAAAAAGTGTCATTAAAATATAAAATAATAAAATTAAATATTTTTCATTTTTAAAAATAAAAATAAAAGTAAAAAATATTACATGGATATATATAGTACTTAAATATAGATATAATTTTTTATCCTTCTTCAATACTTAGAATTAATATTGTTATAATTATATAATTTATTTTAATTTCTTTTCAGCTGTTAAATAGTATGTTTTCTAGAATAAAATAAAATATATTAAATAGTAATTGCTTATTTTAAATACATTGTTAAAGAAATGTGTCTTTTAATTATATCTTTTCATACATTTTATTATTTAATACAATAAATTTAGATCTCATAGAATTATCTACAATTTTATATATTATATAAAAGAATTAAACCATTTGAATAAATTTATTAAAAGTTATATGTTTATTAAATCAAAATATATCTATTATTTCTAATAGAATTTTTTATTAAATTATTTGTATAAAAAAAATAAAAATATTACCATTTTTAGTAGAGACTTCTTTAATATGTTGTTTGGCTAAGTCTAAAATATTATCCAACTAATACCATGGTAATTTTTCTTCACCTATAAATGGGTTTTAATTAATTTTAACAAATTATATATATATATATATATATATATATATGTATGTGTGTGTGTGTGTGTGTATGTCTTGTCCATTCCTTCCAACTAAGATCAAAACTTAGGATCAAGGGGAGCAAAGACCAAAGGAGCTTTAGCCTAAGTTGAAAGAGGGCTAAGGCAAAGAATTAAAATGAAGAAATTAGGTAATATAAAGAAGAGCCAAAACATTATAGCAACATAAATAGTCTCTTGCAACTATAATTGGCATTGATTACATCACTAGTGCCATGCCACTTTAATCCACTACTAATAGCACTAACCTTCTTAGTTATTCACTTTGGCATAAAACATTACATTAATACTATTAATCTTAGATCTACCTTATTTGTTGGCTATGCACATTAGGCGGAGCAAATCTAAGACTAGTACTTTTCATCCATGTGACAAGTTACCGATGTATTAGTTGAGTATTATTCTTTTCAAACTAATATTATTTACAATGTAACAAAAAAGATTTTTAATCAATCTATTCTTTGAAAAAATAAATATCTTATTCTATAATCAAAAGATATGGTTATAAATAATAAATAAATATATATATATATATATATATATATATATATATTACTTGTACTTCTTTATTTTTTAAATATATAATAACATAAAATAAACTTTATAAGTCATTGAAAAAATAATAATATACTAAAATATTTAAAAGTAATAAAATTTATATTTTTAGTAAGATATTGTTGTAAGATTTGATATAGATCTATTAAAAATCCTATTCATATTTATCTTTTATTTCATATTTTGTATATTGATAATAATATTCATACTACTTTATTGTATATCTTAGATTTTTTTTATATCTTTTTATATTATTTTGATATATTATGGATATATTTATTTTCAATAATTAATATTTATAATATAAAATCAATTATTTTTTTAAAGAATTAAAATTAAATTAATTTATTATGTTGTTTTAAAAAATATTTACATTGGTAGATGTGTTGAATTAATTTTAAAAAAAATTATAAGGTTATTGATGTAAAATGAGCTACAATATTTGAAATAAATAAAACTCAAAATATTTTATTTTATTTAAAGTATATTATAAGCTTTATACATACTTATTACAATATATATTTATTTTACAAATATTTGCTTAATTTATAAAGGGAATTGCAATACTACCATAGTTTTTACTATTGCTACAACTTACTATTGACCATATGTCACCACAATTTTTGCTATTGCTACCACAACCCACCACCCATTCAACTTATTTATTTAGTTTTTTATTTCAATAAAAACAATCACGATTACATTTCTAATATGTTATATTTATTTTATGTTATTATATTTTAAAATTTTATGCTTTATTTTTTTATAGAAAATAAATTTTGTATTAATATTGCATATTTAAAAAAATATTAAGCAAATTTTTTTGTGGCATTAACAACACCCTTTATAAATAGTATTTGTTATCACAAAACATTCAATAATATCAAAGATGCAAATTTAATTTGAGTACAAAAGTATTGCATTACAAATTATCCTTGTGATATAATAAAAAGGCATAGTTTCACATGCTTAAGTCACCTATTATGTAAACAACCTTACACAAATGCTATATATATATATATATACACACCAATTTTCTTTTCATTCAAATAATTGGTTTAAAAAAGCTGCCAATTCTCAAACAGCTTTCGAGTATTTGGAGTAGGTGTTGATAGATTGATGGTGGAAATGGCACTTTTGTCCTTTTGGACAACCCAAAGAAGGTAGGCTCATGAACCTGGCCAGGCAGCTGCGAGTTCAAGATTATCCAAGGAATTTGAATTTACATATCTGACTACAAGACAAGGCTAAACCAGGTTCTATGACCGGTACCATAAGACTTAATTAGAAAATTATTAACAAGAATAATTATCATTTAGTCCATACTGAGCGACAAATTGTGTCTTGCTTGTTGCCGTGTTTGGTTGTTGGAGTTTGTATCTCCACGGTATCTGCAGGGACAACGTGTCCAGCAACGCAGCACACTTATCTCTTCCACACAAAAAGCAATTTCAGTCTTTATATGACGTGCAGGATATCCCGAAGGGGACCCATCGGATCATCAGAGTGTCTAAGTTCAATGTAGTGGTGCCATCACTATGCTCATTTTGCCAGGTGTGAAGGATGTGATTCGGATATATGTGAAGTTTCATCTTGTCCTAGTTCTGCAAGTAATTGCTTTTGATCACAAAATTTCAGTGATTTCTTATTGTAAACATTTAAAAATGGTATAATGCAACAATCCAGTAAAAATCAAAATGAATGGATCCTGAAAAACTCCCAGCTATCATTCCGAACACTTTCAATGTTGCACATTGTAACCCAGAGAAAACCACATCAGCCCCTCAAAGCATCTGCACTCGATGGAAAAACTCTTTTTAATTTCACTCAAGAACAATACCACCACGAGATCAGGAGATGTGATATACACAGCCAGTTACTGAATGTTATCCGACAACAGAGCCAACAGAGGTTCGTGGTAAATGTTAGCATTATCAAGGTATTCACCATAAATGTATGGTCTGAAAGAGTGATCACTGTTGGCCTTGCAGAAAGCTTATTCCACTATCCCAACTAATTTCCAGGGCACCGATACTAGATATTTAACGATCTATCTCTCCTATTGATTGCTTGGATATCCGGTCGTCTGTTAAACCATCTTCGGCATTTGAGCCAATGAATGCATGGGACTTAAAGAACACATTTTTTCATCTTCTCATGGTATAAAAATAGGAATGAAGAGTGGATTGATGTGCTTCAAGGCTGTTGGTGAGAATCAATATAACCGTTGTCCACTAGAACCTTCTCACGTTTAGCTCTCTCCAAATCACCGTCTACCATCATAGCAACCAACTGCTTGAAGTTGACTTTTGGTTGCCAACCCAAACGCTCTCTGGCCTTCTGTGCTGAACCTCTCAAATTATCCACTTCGGAAGGACGGAAATACCTGAAACACACCATGAACAGAAGTAAGACACAAACTGAAACTTGCGATCAATTAGACTATATTATGCGAGCTACCGTGACTTCCAACATGAATATTTGAAGGCAAGAGTGAACTATCATGTATTGTGTAAAACACCATGAATTCAAATTCTATATGAGAAGACAAGATCTGGGAAGAACTAACCTGGGATCGATTTCAACATGATCTCTCCAGTTAAGACCAACGTAACCGAAGGCTTCCTCAAGAAACTCTTCGACAGTATAAGAACTCTCGGTAGCAAGGACATAATCATCTGGCTTCTCCTGCTGCAACATAAGCCACATACCCTCAACGTAATCTCCAGCAAAGCCCCAATCACGAGATGCCTTCAGGTTACCAAGGAAGAGTTTCTTCTGGAGCCCAATCTTAATACGACCAATTGCTCGAGTAATTTTTCTGGTGACAAAGTTCTCTCCTCTGCGTGGTGACTCGTGGTTGAAGAGGATCCCATTACAAGCAAAAAGACCATAGGCCTCTCTGTAGTTCACTGTATAAAAGTGAGCAGCAACCTTAGCAACTGCATAAGGACTGCGAGGATGGAACACGGTGGTCTCGTCCTGGGGAGGAGGAGTGGCACCATACATCTCTGATGATCCGGCTTGATAATACTTCACCTGATGAAAATCAGATGCCAAAGATCAGAAAAATTGCAAAATGAGTTTGAGTTTGAAAGGACAGATCAGCTTATCGAAATAAAATTTTCAACTTCGAATCTCAGTAAGTGTTGTCATGACAATTCTCTCCTCACGGAATGCATCTGAATAAAGTGAAAATATGAATTTTCTTAGAAAGCTTACTTGGCGTCCGGTACTTTGGACATGAATGCGCACAGCTTCAAGAAGCCTTAAAGCGCCAGTGGCAACAACATCAGCTGTGTAATCTGGATTCTCAAAAGAAACACCGACATGAGACTGGGCACCCAAGTTGTAGACCTCATCAGGGCAGATAGTGTCCACCCACTTCCGCAGAGAGGAGGCATCCGAGAGATCACCATAATGCAATTTCATGCGCGCACTAGAGTTGTGGGGATCGATGTAGATATGCTCGAGTCGCTGCGTGTTAAAGTTGGATGATCTTCTAATAATGCCGTGCACTTCGTACCCTTTCTTGAGAAGGAACTCGGTCAAATAAGACCCATCCTGGCCAGTGATACCTGTAATGAGCGCCTTCTTCAGAGGTGCGTCTCCTGGCGCCATAGCTACCAGATCTGAAAAAGCTGCAGCGTAAGAAGAAATTATTAGATGAACACACGCAAGGATTGGCTTCCAAGCCGTCCATTCCAGCTATTTCGAAATCAAGCAAAACCAAACAGATCGTCACAATCCATCAGGTGATTTCTCTGAAGTCACGCATTCCGCAGGCTACTGAATCCCAACACAAATACCTTATCGCAGCGAATTAGCTTTGAGACTTCATTCAAGAACAAAATACTCTAAAAATGCTCCAGAACGTAGATTTGACCCCTACTACATATTTTGTGCAAAACCTCACTTACTCGATAGTTATCACCGATCCACTTCAACAGAGGCGATCTGAGAATTTCCACACAGGTCTTCCCCTTCCCAAGCTCCACACAATGAAATCAGTGAAGCCTCATGACTCAGATGTAGCCCCGAGACAAGATGCGCAGCAATGACACAATAACTCTCACCAGTAGGTTTGTGTGCCATGTTGCTAAAATGAGCCGCCCACCAAAAATAGCTCCCCCAAGTCTTCAGAAGTCACCTTCTTCCAACACCAAAACGTGGGCGAGGGTTGATTCAAGTCTAATCTCGAATGCAGATCCCACACCTTTCAAACCCCACCATAACCAACCCCGAATCACTCGACACCCTTGACGTTTGGAAGTACAATCAACAATTTTGGAAAGATCACATTGATTGAAGGCAAAAGTTGCACCTCACCCGGGACAGAATCACCATTTATCGCTTTAGTAGCATTATAACCCCCCACAGGCTTCCAAGTACGAGTCCAGGACTAAGGGAGGGGCAGGAAACTTCAATCACGATGGCTCCATTGCTGACGAGTACTGTGGAAAGCCAAGATTTACCGCACCATTCTAAATGCGAATACTCTCACCAGTCGGGTAATGACACGCAATTCTCACCAATCGGAAATCGGATGGCATCCAAAAGCAACGGATGGGCTCCGATCGTGCTCGCCAACCTCGTGGTCCTGCTCGCATTTACAGCATCCCCTGCCGCCGAGGAGTGTCAGGAAGTCGTGACGACACCGCGCGTGATGACGCAACAGAAACGGGGGCGGAGTGTGGGAAAAAATGAATCGGTGGGTTGCCTCCGCCCCGCGTCGCGAGGCTTAGCGAATTGATGGCGCGCGATTTGTGCGGTGCCCCGCCGATCTGCGTCGCAGCCTCTGTTTCGGTTGCGGTGTCGATTGCCGGGGCTCCGTTCCTTTCTGAGGCCTCTCGCGGTAAACAGCGCCGCTTGAGCCCGTTCTTGTTCGATCGTTCGTTCGTTCATTCATTCGTTTGCCGTACTTGAGGCACGGCGAACCCTAATTTAGACTTGGAATTCACAAATTTCGAGATTGCAATATTTTATGTGATGTATTTGGCGATGCTCGTTTGGATGAGAAAGTCCTTCTTTTGCCTTGATTGGTAAAATCTTTGCTTTTTTGGGGGGGATTAATTGATAAGAATATGATAAGGCAAGTTTGTCTTCTATGTTGTAGAGTAATTTTTGTTTTATAAGAAGAGTAGTGGATTATCCAATATATAATAATAAATTGATCTTATTTGTGTAATACAAAAATATAATTTTAAGTAATTTTTATTTTTTATAAAAAAATTTATAGGGTAATAAATGGAAAAAAATATGATTAATTTGAAATACATGCTTCTTTAAAATTTTAAACTTATATTACAAACATTAATCAAAAAAATTATGGTTCATTGTTGATTATGCTTATATGATTTTTTTAGGATCTTATTGTAAATATTTATTTTTTTATACAAAATGTGGTTGATATTTTTTAAATATTATAATTAAAAAAATTACTTATGATACATTTAAAGCAATGTCCAAATACAAATGATAAGATAAATAGAACAATTATATATATATATATATATATATATATATATATATACACTATCCTTTCAATACTTAATTTTTTTTTTGTATTTGTATTTTTTAAATTATTATTATCTCTTATATAAAACAACTTAGAGATGGACAAATCAACGGGATTGTCACAAACACAAATATTTATTCTAATAATTATCTAAATAATGTGAATAGGTAGAACTAGATAAAAGTAGTTTAATTGTCAATCTATTAAGGACAATAATTCAAAAGAAACATAAACAAATGAGATAAGTATCAAAGAGAGATAATAAAATAATAGTAAGAAAGTATATATATTTAAGAAGGAACTAGAATGGCTATTGCCAAAAACTAAAAATCTAGAGACTTTTGAAACTAAATTAGAAGTAAGAAATGAGTTAACAAGAGTGAAGAAGGTTTTATTCTTGCTTTTATATATACTATCTACATAGAAGCTACATGGCAACTTATTGATTACACTTAATCTTCTATTTATATGGATTTTATTATGGATCTTCTAAGTTCAAGTTTATATGACTTTATATTTGTGATCATAGATTGTTTCATTAAGATGGCACATTTTGTAATATATACAAAAAATATTTCAAGTAAAAAAAAAAAAAAAAAAAACTTTTACTTGATAATATCTATTTTTATCATGGATTGTCAAAAGATATTATATGAGATAGAAGAATACAATTTCTATTAAGATTTTAGAAAATCCTTTTTAAGATATTGAAAGTCGATATAAAACTATCTTTTGCCTTTTATCCCTATACTAATGGGCAAGCAAAACATATGAATCAAGGTTTAGAGTAATATTTAAGGTGTTCCATCAAGTATTATTAAAATGATTAGTCAACTCTTTTGCCATTGGCAAAATTTGTGTACAATAATTCAGTACATTCTTCTATTGAAAAAACACATTTTTTTGCCAATTATAATTATCATCTACAACTTCATAATTTTGACTTTTTTAAAAATTGATAATCCTATAGCAAAAGATTTTTAAAAATTATTCATTAGAGCTACATGCAACTATAAAGGCACAATTAAAAGGAACTTAAGAATGACAAAAAATTTATGCAGATGCCAATCACAAAGAACAACCATAATTCAATATGGATAATAAGGTATGATTACTTTATTGCAATATCAAGACTACTTATCATTGTGACAAATTGGGCTATTGTACGCTTGACACGTTTTCTATTTGTAAACAAGTCAATCTAATTGTTTATTGATTATATCTATCAGAGTCAATGAAGATCCATTATGTATTCCATGTATCTCTTCTTGAACCATACAAAATAGTAAACATATTGAAAAGAAGACAAGTACCACCTCCTCTTATAGAAGTGAATAATAATAAAGAGTTTGAGATAGACAAAGTTTTAGACTCAAGGTAATGTTCAAATAGGTTGAAATATTTTGTACATTAATATAGATATGATATTAATAAATGTATATGGAAGCTAGCTAAGAATCTTTCACATGCAATAAAGAAGGTTGATGCTTTTCATCGACATTATTGATTAAAACGAAGATAAAAAAATAAAGCAATTTCTCACTATAAAAAAAATAAAGGTTGGTAAGGATTACACTTTATTATAGTTTATGGTTTTGCATATTCTTGACATTGAAGATGAAAAATCAACATCCAACAAACTTAACTCATGAGCTATCATTTGCATATTTTATCAAACAAGACACTGTGATTGTTACAACCTTCTAGATAACAAAACAAAGACAAAGATCTTTAAGAATGATATATTCTTCCTCAAATAGATGGCAAGATAAATTGTGTTTGGTATCATGACCTTAGAAGAGACTCAAGATGTTTGGTGATATTACTAGAGATTAAAACTATCTTTTATGGAGTTCCAAATGTTTTATTTGAAAGAAGCTATAAAAGCCTCAATAATGATCAAATTAGATGGTGGTCTTCTTGCCTTAGTATAGGATATTATCAATGGTTGAAATGACATGTTAATTTTTTTTGAAGGTAACAAAGATTAGAGTACATTGTTGTGTTGTGATTTGGCTACTATGTGAAAATAATACACATAAATATTTAATGTACAATTTACTATATAATGTGATAAGAGCCATATTATTAGATTTTAGTTAGTCAAAAAATATGGTTAAATTATTACTTTGAAATGGCTAATTTAAAAGGACTATTATTAAAATTGATTTTATATTGATAATAGTTTTATATATTTAGAGCCACTTTTATTAGATACTAGTGACTTTTGAAATCTTATTTTGTTTCTTTTATTTGGTGTTTAGAGCATATATTATGTAAATCTTATATGAAAAAAGGATTGGAAAGGAATTTTGGTAACAAAAAAGAGTAGTTAGGACATCTATATGGATGAATGGAGATGGATGATGAAATTCTCAATTGCTATTGGCCAAAAGGCATGCCAAATGGGCTTTAAGGAGGTTGTCGAAAGCCTTCTTAGGGATTAGGATTATTCTTTTGAAATCATTCAAATTTAAGAGGCTAGAATTAGAGAGTTTAGGATTTTGACCATGGTTTTGGTGCAAATTTTGGATGATATGCAGTCCTTTCGAGAAAGATATAGGTGCTCAAAATTAGGGTGTGGATTTTATACCTACTGTCACTCTTTTGGACATAACGTATGCATTGAGAATGCAATGAATGATCAATAATTAGGATTGAAGAGGGCATTTTTTTAACTATATTTCTTACGTACTACTTGATGAATTCTAAGCTAGTATAAAATAATTATAGGAAGTTGAAGTCAACACTTGCAATCTATGGACAATAAGTCACCCGATTTACTAATAGTTGTGTTTCAAGCTATATCTTGAACAATTTAATTAGATTTTGGCTAAAAATTTCTAAAAATATGTATTATCATGTTAACAAACTTTATAGATAAGTTTTGTGGCATTTAGAATTTGGATTTTTGAAATATAAAGAAAATAGTGTTCAAGTGCTTATAAATTAGGATTAAAAGTACTTGCTAGGATTTCTAAAATACTAAATAATCTGTAGTAGATTTATGGTTTATTATTTTTATAACAAAGCTTAAGGATATAGCCTACATTATCAAATAAATTGAGAAAAATTGAATGGTTGGATCAAGAGTTATGAATTTCTAACGTTCAAGGAGAAAAAAATCCTTTGGAGAAGAAAAATATTTTGAAGAATTTTTGCCACAATTGGGTATTTTATGCAAAGTAAAGGGATTTTTGAGAGCTAGTACTTTAAATATATATATTAAAGATGGCAATATGGAGCTATGAAAAAATTAGTATATAAAGATGTATATTTGTAAGATGATTATGGATTATCTTTAAGCTTATGAAAAATCAAACTTATCGGCAAATAATTAGTTATGAATTGGTATAACAAAGGTTGTTAGGATATTTTTAAATCCTTTAGAAATCCTTATATATAAAGCTTTTTAAATATAGAAGGATTTTATCATTAAAATATCTTTAGATATTATTATATTTCTTTGGCCTTTATAATAAGAAAACATCACTTTAATATAATTTATTAGAACTTGTCCAATAAGTTTAAACTAGATTCTCTACAGTTAGGTGCCCAATGTATTTTCACATAGAAAATTATACCACATGACAACGTAGCAAATATAATTTGCCACATCTCTGACTTTATCAATATAAGATCACCCTTCTTAGTAGGACTTGTTCCTATGAGGAAGAATAATGTCACAAATACAAATATTTACTCTAATAGTTATCAAAATAGTATGAATAGATAGAAATAAGTAAAAATAGATTAATTTTATAATATCTTATGGACTAACTTTTTAAAAGCTTTATAGATGTAATTTCATCTTTATATATGTCTATAGCTAATTGGTAGGTTAAAAACTTAGCCAACAAATTAGACATATATTGTATATATTGGTAGCTTGTGGTACAAGCTAATAATATAGTGCATATATAAGAAACTTGCCTTATAAGTCAAGACATGTGTTTCTCAAATTAGACATGTATTGAAAATTCTATAGAATGTCACCACATAGCTTCTAAGTAGATAATATACATAGAGGTAAGAATAAAGCCTTTTTTACTCTTGTCAATTTTTTTCTTGCTTTTAATTTAGTTTTAAGAGTATCTAGATTTCTAGGCTTTGATCATAGCTATTTTAGTTTCTTTTTGAATATATATACTTTCTTACTATCATTTTATCATTTCTCTTTGATACTTATCTCATTTGTTTATGTATCTTGTTTTAGATTCTTGTCTATGACATGGATAAATAAAAAGATACAAAAATATATATCTAATTTTCTGTAAGTCTCATTGTTTTCATCAAAAGTAAAGAAAAATTGCAGCAATTTATAAGGCCCCTAACTTTGTTAACTCTTAATTATTTTTGAATTAGTCAACAAATATAAAACAATTCTTTGATTTAGCATCAATGTATAAAAGAAAAAAATAAGGAGGTATAAGATAGAAATCCATAGAAGTCAAGCCAAATAGAAAATATTTGTATTATGATTTGATTGAAAGTATTGGTATTAGTAGCATCTATGATAACTAGTAGGAGGATAAGAGAAAAATCTTATAATAAAGAAAGATAGAGATAGCATGGAGGTTGGTCAACATAACATGATGATAAATAGATTAAAAATTCATATTCTACTTTAGCAACTCAACTAAACTTTGAAAATCTTGTATGTTTTTTTTCAATGTATACTTCTTTTTTTGGTTAGTATATTTTTTAATTATAGAAATAATACTTGATTGCTATAAGCAAAGATAGGCTAATATAGAAATAAAATCAATCTCTATTATAGAATATAGAAAAGATTTCTCACTTGTAAAAACAAGATATTGTTATTCTATCAACATTTGGTGCTTTCATTCAAGAAATGTGAATTCTCAACAAAAAAAAAAAGATGTAATAGATATATTACATAGAAGACCAAACAGGAATTTGAATAAAAGAATATCAACAAAAAAGCAATAAAAACTTTATTAAACTAAATGATTATAAGATCAACACCAAGAGAGATGAACTAGAGCTCTAAAAGATGTGTTGTTGAGATTGAAGAATCCCTAAGCCTCGACTCCAATATAAATTAGGTATTATGAAGCTTCTTGAGAAGTTTTCATATTGCTTGAAGATGAGGCAATTGTAAGAAACTCCTTGAGAAGTTTCCATGTTGCTTGAAGACAAGCAATCTTAGAAAGCTTCTTGAGAAGTTTTTAAGTTGCTTAAAGATGAAGCAATTCTAAGAAGCTTCTCAAATATTTTTAAAATTTTAAAATTTTTTTTCTAGAATCTATTAAAATATTTTAAAAATCGTTTAGAACCTTATAGAAATATTTCTAAAATTTTATTGGAATATTATAAGAATATTCTTGAAATCTTCTTGTTAGATGTCCATAACATCATATCTTTTTTTAATTCCAACTTCGACGAAGAGTATTTATTTGATATCTACTTTTTTTATTATGTACAACTTCCTAACAGTAGCTTTATAAAGAAGTTATCCTAAAATAGGTTTAAATTTTTTAAGATAATGTTGATGAAATTCTTGTATCTTTTGTGGCAAATTAATTAGATTTTTTGTTGGTTAATACATACGCTCATTGATATTGTAGTCATGCCAATAAATAAAATATTCCAACTTTCTTCTTTTACATTAAAAATCTAGGATCTTTTCTACTTCATATTCTACATGATTATCTATTTTAATGTAAGGTGGTGATAGTTGTATTCTTTCTAAAATAATTGATTTTGAATAAGCCTCTAAGAGAAAAATATAAAAGACTCGATGTACCTTTATAAATGTAGATAGTTCCATTCAATAAGCGAATAAATTGATTTACTTTTTAATACAAAATGGCTCCAATTTTTGTTAGTTTAACTTATTGTAAGGTCAATTAGTCTTGATATTTTATTGAAGAAGCTATACTTTATTTCTAACTTAAAAAGTAAATAATTCTTTTCTAAATTCATCTAAAGATATATTGTAAGAATCTTGAGCTGCTTATAAATGGAGCTTCAAAGTTGTCTAGAGTTGTGACAATTGCTTTGCAAGATCTTCAATTTTTAGATTTTCATCTTTTGATATATGTGACAATTCAAGCTTTGGATAATAACTATAATTGGCATAGAATGGTGTTTGTTGAGTTAAAGCATAAAGAATATTATTATAAGAAAATTTTACTAAAGATAAATACAAGGTCTAATCATCTTATTGATAGCTGATGGTAGATCACAAATATTGCTCCAAAACTTAATTTATTTATTCTATTTTACCATCAATTTAAAGGTGGAAGGTAGAAAAAATTTTGAAATCCACTTTCAATATTTCAAAAAAAAATCTAAAATTCTAATATAAGTTGAGGTCCTTCATCAAAAATGATGTTATTTAATAAGTTATGATATTAATATATATTATCAAAATAGAGCCTTTCCATTTTTTTCCAAAAATTATATTTATATGGAACAAAATATATCATTTTTATAAGTCAATTCACAACAATATAGATAATATTAATTATTGGTGATGGTGGCAGATCAATGATGAAATCTATTAATATTGAAGTCCATAGTTGCTTTGGAATTGATAGAGGTTGTAGAAGTCTATAAGGATGATATCAAAAATTCTTAGATCTTAAACAAATGTCACACGAGAAGATAAAGTCTTTCAAAATCTTTCATATTTGAGGCTACTAGGAATCTGAAGAGATAAGCTTCAATATTTTTTTAAATCCAAAATGTCTTCCAATTGATAAATCATGATGAGATTGAAGAATATGAAGTTGTATTGGTCCTTCTAGAATATTCAAATGATCTTCAAAATACCAAAGATATTTTATAAACTTAAACTTGTCATTATCATGGTGCTCCTTGATATTATAAATTAATGAATTCTTAGCTATAGCTATATAAAATTGTTCAAAAAAACTTGAATCAATAAATATAATCATAAAAGTATGACAAAGATAAAATTATTCTTACTTCAAGAGAATGGTATATTATTAAACAAATACTGCTTCTTCGGCCTTCAGAACAAGATATGATCTTTTTAATAAAGCATTTGATAGTCTTTTCTACCTTTCTAGTTGATATATTATGACAAAATCAAAATGGAGTAATGATATATTTTAATAAGCTTGACAGCGATTCAAAATCTGATTTGATATGAAATATTCTAAATTTTTGTGATCTATATATATAGTTATAAGATGTGTAGTATCTTCTAATAAGTGACACTATTCTTAGAAAGACTCTACAATTGCAAGAATCTCTTTATTATGAGTCTCATAATTAAACTCCGCAGCTAAAAACTTTTTAAAATAAAATACAATTAAATGGAGTTTTCTATCTTTTCCATTTGGTAATGATACAAATTTTGATGCAAAGTCGAAAGCATTAGTCTCCAAATAGAAGGCCTTTATAAAATTTGGATGCAATAAGATTAGAGTTGTAATGAAATTTGTCTTTAAATCTTGAAAAGTCCTTTGTGCTTGAGGTTTCTATTTTAATTTGTCTTTGGATTTCAAGCAAGTGAAAAGAATAGCAACTTGGAAGTAATTCTTAATAAATATTCAATAGAAATTAGCAAATTTAAAGAAATATTGTATATTCTATATTTTTTTGCAGTTATATACTCTATTATATCTAGAACTTTCTTTGGATCTAACAATAAGTTTTTATTAGATATAAAATATTAAAGAAATTTTACTTTTGGCTGATAGAATATACATTTTTCTAATTTGGCATTTAATCCTACATCTTGTAATTTTTATAAGATTGATCTCATATATTGTGTATGTTCTTTAAGAGACTTAGAATAGATTAAGATATCATCAAGATAGCAGAAAATAAACTTATTTAAGAATTTTTAAAGAATATCATTTATCAAATGTTAAAATATAGTTGGAATATTTGTCAATCTAAAAGACATGACATGATATTCAAAATGTTTGTACTTTATCTAAAATGATGTCTTTTATTCATCTCTTTCTTTAATCCATACCAAATTATATGCTCTATGAAGATCTATTTTGATGTAAATCTTAGCTTGATCAAGTTCTTCCAAAAGCCTTGATATCAATGGTAATGGATAATAACTCTTCACCATTATTTTTAAGGTCACAATAATTAACACACATATGTAAGGATCCATCTTTATTTTTTACAAAAGTATTGGTACACTTGTTGAAAATTTGGAATGCCAAATAAAGTTTTTTGTAAGATTTTTATTAATATAATTCTTAAATGCCAAAAGTTTGTTTTGTGATAGGTTGTAGATTGGGCCAAATGGTAGTAAAGCCTCTTCTTAAAGATCAATGGCATAATCATATGGTTAATGCTCTTACAAAATGTCAACATTTTTTTTCAAAGATATCTTGAAATTCCTTATATTATTTTAGAATAGCTACTAGTATGCTTGCTTCTTCACAAACTGGAGTTACATAAATAATAAATGGCATTTTCTTCTTAGTCATCTTTATAAAACTATTGCTTCAA
This sequence comes from Physcomitrium patens, assembly GCF_059467195.1. Classification (NCBI taxonomy): domain Eukaryota; kingdom Viridiplantae; phylum Streptophyta; class Bryopsida; order Funariales; family Funariaceae; genus Physcomitrium; species Physcomitrium patens. Next base: position 10,950,488 of record NC_143414.1, on the reverse strand, counting down.
GAAATAAAAGCTTTCTTGTTGATCACTTCTTGTCAATAATATTGAATACTATTTTACTACTATGGTCCTCAAATGATATTTCAAACGATATAATCTCACAAGTAACATTGCTTAAAGATAAAGATCAACCATCTATTACGTCAACATGTACTAAAAGAATTTTATAAAGTTTGAAAACTCTTCATCTAAAAAACAAGTAGATACTTTTGAATCTAATAAGGTATTTATTTGAAATTTTTGTTGGCCAAGAAATAAAGATATAATAAAAAATAAGCATGTTGGATAGAAAAAAAAGACCTTGATGAATTTGAGGTATTGAAATATCTAGCCATGCTATCCCTATTATGGCTAAGCCTTTTTCTTTTTTATTTATTTTTATTTATTTTTTTAAACAATCACAATCCTAATCTTGATTGTATCTTGTTTCTTTGAATAATTTCTCAATTTATGACCTTTTCCACTATAATTTAAGCATAGGCCTTATTGAAATCAAAGCTTCTTTTCTTCTATTGTAAGAATACTACATCAATTTGCATATTCTTAATTCTAAAGTGTGGAAGTAATATATTTACTAAAGCAACATAATACAAATTTTTAGTATATAGTTTTGTCAAAGTTAACAAGCGTTGATCTTGACGGCATTGAAATAATCAATTATCATACTTCATATCTTAGTTGATGGCTTTAAGGAGTGTTTGAAGATGAAATAATAATAGTAATAAGTCTTTTACATCATTCTTTAGTTTCCAATAGAATTGGCTCATAAGAGCTCATTTATTCCAATTGATGTCTTAAACCAATTACCTAAAATATGATGCATAAATTGATGTAGAACATGACCTTTGACATAATGAATGAATCTTTTTTGTTATCCATTGAGCTTTGTCATGTTCTCCAAATGCCTCTACAAGTGCTTCTAAGAAAGCTTCAAAATTGCTTAAGATTAAAGATTTTTTTTCAAGTAAAGGAGAAAATCAAGATAAGGTTCATCTTGTATGTAAGATTTTATCTAAATCAACTAATAACTCCTCTATTGAATAGCGCTCAAGTTGTAAAAAATTACCAATCTAATTTGATTAATAAAACTTAAAATTTTTGAGTATGTACTATCAAAGTTTTTTGAAAGATTAATTCGAGGCTCTTTACATTATTGCATAAGTAAATTTTCTTATTGAGATAAAAATGCCATTTCTTCCTTCAATGTAGAAGCTTAGAAAAGTAATTGCATTGTATATTGATCTACTCCAAATCTTACATCATCATGAAATCTTGCAAAACAATCTTCAATTTCAATAGTTCTACAAGCTAAAGCATTCAATATGATTATAATAACATCTAACTTAGATTTGAGAGACTCAACCATATTAACATCTTTACCTCTAGCCACTAAAAAAAAAAAAAAAAAAAAAAAAAAAATCTAAACAATACTAATTTGGATGAGAGTACTTTGTAACCTCTAAAATATTTAAATGCCTTTAAGAAGAAGGATAATCCACTCTTTATCAAAAAAGATCAAGCTCTAGTATTGATAAGAAGGAAAATTTAATAAATAGTCATAGATACATTATACAAGAGACCGAATAAGAAGTTGAATAAAAGAATTTCAGCAAGAAAGCTAACAAGAACTTGATTAAACTAAATGAGTATAAGATTAATACTAAAAGAGATGAACAAGAACTCCAAGAAATGTATTGGTAAGATTGAGGATCTTCTCAAACTTGACTCCAATAAATACTAGGTATTAAGAAGCTTCTTGAAAAGTTTCTATATTACTCAAAGATAAAGCAACTTTAAGAAGCTCTGCAAGAAGTTCTCATGTTCCTTGATGAAAAAGCAACTGTAACAAGCTTCTCAAAGAACTTCTTTAATTCTCCTAGAATCTTATAGAATCTATTAGAATATTCTAAAAATTATCTAAAATCTTATAAGAATCTTTTAAAAATATTTTAAGAATATTCTAAGAATATTCTAAGAATTTTTTTTATTAAATGTACATAATTAAAGGTGGAAATTGTAGACACAATCTATCCATGGACATCTAAGATAACGAGTTTCTTTCTTTTTTTATCCACTTCATTTTTAATTTTTTTAATTCTTGAAATTTATTCTTTATTTTTTATTTTGATATCTATTTTTATAAAATATTTGCTATAAATCAAAAGAATTATGGATTTGTATCTACAAATAATTCAATATATATATATATATATATATATATATTTAATAGATCTAAAACATGGTAGAAAAGCATAAAAAAAGTAGCTATATATTTATAATCTATAGAAAGTATGCCTATAAGTAGACAATTGCTATTGCCTCTTTTTTTGAAAAAAATACATCATTACCAAAAATATCGAGGAGATAACTAAGATTTAATGCCAAACAAAGTATCATTTAATCCATGTATAAAATCCTTTAATTTGTTGTGATGATTGACAATTAGACTTTTCTTATGTTTCAAAACACATGATTGAATGACTTAGTACAATTTTTTCTTTTTTATGGTTAAACTTAAGGATTATTTTCTTGAATAAAATCAGCTAATTTTTTGCATGTTTTTTGTGAAAATGACAAGGATTTAAATAACAAAATTGTATAGAAAAATAAGCATTGGCTTTTGAAATAAATGTAGTATTATTAAAAAAAACTTACAGATAAAAAATATATATATTATTATTTATTCAAAAAAATATTTAATATACTAATATAAATTATTTAATTTATAAAAAAAATTAAAAATATAAATACAAAAATATTTGAAAAATATTATAATTATTGATTTAATTTGTCAATATCTTTATTTTTTAGATATTTTTAGTCTACATATAAATTGAAATAATCACAAGAACTTCATAAAGTTTTATGTGAGCATTTATCTTATATTATAGTTTAATTGTTAAAATATGCCTTATTGGTTATACATAACTATTTTTATGTAGATACAAAACAATAAAGTATTTTTTATACATAATGTGTTTTTTTTAAAATTTAGTTTTTATATCAACATAAATGTTTAGAATTAATTTTATAAAATTTTATTAGAATTTAATATATATTTATCTTTAAAAAATATATGTAATGATATTAAATCTTACCTTAATTTTAAAAATTACAACATTGATCATATACAGTTTTCAACAATTATAATTCCAAAAAAATAATTTAATTAGAATTTATTGCAAATAAATCTATATTATATTTATACTATTTATTTATTTAAGTATATTTTATTAACCAAATTGGAATGTTTTGAATCTTAAGCAAAAATTGTTGCAATTGAAGAAACAACTAGAATATCTTTAATGGTATATGTGAATAGCATAGGCTTTCTATTGATATTATATTTAATCAAAAATCCTATTTTGAATCAAATTTTAAAAATCATTTTTTAAGATATTCAAAGTAAAGATTGATTTATTAAATTAGTTTGTAAGCAAACTAGCAAAGCATTATATAATATTCAAAGTACAATCAAAAGAAATTCAAGAGTATCAAATAACCAACATCGATATTTACAACAAAACAAAACAAAAAAAAACACAATTCTATTAAAATTTTGTAATAATCTATATATTTTTTATTCTATGAAGACAAACTGTTCTTTATATAAGTTTGATTGTCAGAAATATACATTTATCATTAATAATAACTAAATCAATCCAATCTTATAATAGTTGCAGGTAAATATTTTTTAAAATTAAGCTCTATAATTTATTTTTTGAAAACTTATAAAATAATCATAATAAAAGAGAAAAAAAACAAATTTTTTTTTAAGAATTTAACAATATTAAAATTTTAATGAAGGAAGAATTTAAGTGTGAAGAATTTTTAATATAAAATAAATTTTTTTAAATATTAATGTAAACTTATTTTAATTAGAATTATATTAGCTATTAAAAAATTTAATAAAAGAGTTTTATAATTTTTTAAATTTTTATTATTGAAAATATCCATCTAAAATAATCAACAACTATTAAGTATAATAAAAAAAGATAGTATAAATCACAAAGAAAGAAGGTTAGGAATCGCTTATTTTATGAATTCTAAATACATTTCATATTTATTTTTAAAGTAAAAAAACTAAAAACCAAAAAAAAAATCCCTATAAAATATTACAAAATATTTTTTAAAATAAAAAAAATAAATTATTATATATCTAATAGAATAAAAATAATAATCATTAAAAGAATATTTATTTATTTTTAAATTAAATTATTTGATACTAAAATTCAAGAAAAAAAATCATACTTATTTATAATACTAGAAGTAAATAACACATACAATAGTATTTTAAGTATATTAAGTATTTCTACTTATTTTTTTTTATTGAAGTAGAAGTAAATAGAATGTAATTGGATATATTGTATCTTTATTTATATAATTTCTTAGGCATAAATAAGATGCAACATGTAGATGTTAAAACTTCTCTTATAAACTTTGTACATGTGAAAAGCTACTAAAAAATAATTTTAAAATTTAGAAGCTTAATCACTAAGTCTTAAGGTCTTTAAAAATATTTCCTATGAATACTTTATTAGCTAGTATAAATAGAATCAAGAGTGATAATATTTTGAGTATTGCTATTATGTTTTTTTGTAATTTTTTAAATTCAAATTTTTTTTGTCTTTTTTTACTTATTGGAAATTAATCTATAATATCTAAAATATATATTAATTTTGAAAATAATATATATACTAAAAAATATTTTAAAAATATTTTAAAAATAAATATTAATAAATTAAAAAATCGACTTTTTAATACATTTCAAAAATGGCATTTATTTTTTTATATAATTTCATATAGTTTTCTTAATAATTTTTTAGTATAATAAAAAATTTAAATTTTAAGTTATATTAATTTCTTAAATTGATGTATTTTATCTTTTTAATTAATGGAATTATTTACTTTAATAATATTTATAATATTATTATATAATAATTTTAAAAATATTATATTTTTTTTAAATATTTGCATTGTTTAAGCACTCAAAGTCCTTGCTATAAAAAAAATAAATCTTAAAATATAAAGTAAATATCTATAAATTTTTTATGACATATTGTTAAGGACATGAATTACAAATAAATAAAACCTTAATATATTATTATATTACTTGAAAAGAGTAGATATTTAATTTAAATTAGTATAATATCGACACTAGAATGACTATTGCTAAAGATAAGAAGGCTAAAGATGCTTGAAATAAGACTAATGACTAAAAAGGCATTGACAAGAGTAAAGAAGATTATATTCTTGTCTCTATATATATTGTCTGACTAGGAGCTATGTAACAACTTCCTGTAAGATTTTTAGGACATATCCAACTTGTGAAACATAAGTCTAACTTACAAAACAAGTTTTGCACATGTATCCCATATAGTTAATTTTTACTACAAGGTACCATTATATAAGAGATGTGGCTAACTTGTTGGTCAAGTTTTTAATCTATCAATCAATAGTATATACATATAACATCATATGCATATCTATAAAGCTTTTGAGAAGCTTCACTATAAGATATTATTAAATCTATCTATATTTGTCTTCTACTTAGTACTCCTTATCTAATTAATTTATGTATGTTTATGATATTATTCTACTTTCTATGGATGAGTTCTATAAGAAATATTGATTACATCTTAATTTTTTATTTTTATTTTGATGGATGTTGTCAATGAAAAACATCAACCTTCTTTGGTGCATTTGCAAGATTCTTTGCTAGCTCCCATGTGAATTCTTTAATTTCATATTTGCACCAATGTATAAGATATTCCAATCTAATTTGGCACCCCCTTAAATCTAAAATTTCTTCAATTTCATACTTTTGATTATTGTCCACTTCTATACAAAGAAGTGACATTTGTCTTATTCTTAATATATCTATTATTTTATCTTGTTTAAGAAGAGATATAAAACATACTAGATGGATCTTTATAAACTTAAGTAGATATAATAAATAAAAAAATTGGATCAATTTGCTTATAAATTAGAAATGATTCAAGTCTACAATATTTCAACTTATTATAAGGATAAATTATTTGAATAATACAACAAAGTAACCATAACTTATTGCTAATAAAAAATTAAGGTTGTTCCTTGAATTAAGCATTTGCATTGATTTTTTGTTGTTCTTGAGTTTTATTTATTTGAGCCTTTATTGTTGCTTATAGCTACAATAAAAAATTTGTCAAATATTTTGTTATAGGATTATCAAATTTTAAAAAAATAAAAGAATTAAGTTGTAGATAATTATCATATTTGGAAAAAAAAAACATTCATTTAATAAAAGAATGTAGTGTATAATTATAAGCAAACTTTGCCAATGAAAAAAGAATTGTCCAATCATCTTGATGGTAATTGATGGTACACTTTAAATATTGCTCCAAAATTTGATTCATCTATTCTACTTGTCTTTTAAATAAAGAATATAAAATTAAAGATAATTTTACGACTACTTTCAATATCTTAAAGATGATTGTTTAAAATCTTGATACAAATTGTATCTATTTATTTAATATAATATTCTTTGATAATCTATAATAGCAATAAATATTATAAAAAAAAAATTAGTTGTTTCTTTACTTATGAAATTTTTTGTACATGGTACAAAATGTGCTATCATAGTGAAATAACCTAAAATCGTAAATATAGACTCAAATGAATTTGAAATTTGAAGATTAGTGATAAAATCCATGTTAGATTGAATTTTCTTGAAAAAAATTGAATCAATAATCAATGTTGATTTCATTGCTCAAAGATGAAATTGCTCTAGCTTCAAAAATATTGTTGATTGTTAATAAAAAAAAACTATATTTTTTCTTAGATATAAAATAAGAATATCTACAAAAAAATGTTAATAAATTGTATTGTTTTCTTAGTCAATAATTAATATTGAATTCAAATCTAGATAAAGACAGACTCTAACAAGCTTGATAATGATCTAAAATAGGTGTTAATATGAATTACTAAAGGTTCTTGTGATTTATATATACAATATTAAAGAAAAAACTTTAATGAATGAAAATAAATAAGTAAAATATTTATTAAAAAAATATGATTAAAAAATAAAAAATAAAAATGTATATTAATAAAAAAATCAGAATGATTATTATCAAAATTCAAAAATATTAGAAACATTTGAAACTAGATTAAAAGCAAGAAAAGAATTGACAAGATTGAGGAATACTTATTCTTGCTTCTATATATACTATCTAACTAAGAGCTACCTAGCAACATTATATAGGACTTTTAATACATGTTCCTCTTATAGGACACGTGTCTAACTTGCAAGATAAGCTTTCTATATTTGTGCCACATATCCAACTTGTATAATAAGTTACTAATATGTACAATGCATGGCCAACTTATTGGCCAATTTTTTAATCCATAAATAACTTATAGATATGTATAAACATGAAATCACATTAATAAAGCTTCTAAATTTTTTTTCTATAAGATATTATTAAATTCACTTATTTTTAAATATTTCAATTTATTCATATTATTTAAATAATCATTAAAATAAATATAGATATTCATGATATATGATAACTTGTCTACAAATTCCTTCGAAATAATAGTGCTATTCTTGAAATAAATCCATAATTATAAAAATTTCTTTGTCATAGATCTTGTAATGGATATCTATTATTAAAATATTTCTCAAATATAAAGTTACTTGGTGAAGTTTGCCATTTGCTTCTATTTGTAATAATAATGCAGCCGAAACTAATTTGATACATTTATTTCTATAAAAAAAGATTTAGACAAGTCAACACAAAAGAAGATTAGAACAAAAACAAAAGTTGTCTTCAAAGCTTCAAAGAATATTTTTGTTTCTTTACCCTACTTAAGTTTTTTTTTATAAACCACATGTGTAGGTGGAATTATAACTTGAAAAAATAGTAATCTTAGTAAAGATTTAATAATAATTATTAATTTTGTAAAAAATTAGACATCTCTTATTATTTTTGAAATCTTCCAATTTATGATAGTTTCAACTTTATAAGGATCCATCATAAGTCCATCATTTGAAATAACATATCCTAAAAAATTGACTTTAATAGTATAAAATATATAATTTTTTATCTTACCATATAATCTTGCATCTCTAAATTTTTGTAACACAAGAAAAATATATTTATAGTCTTTCATATTCTTAGAATACATTAAAATATTATCTAGATAACAAATGAAAAAATCATCAAGAAATTTTTAAAAATCATCATTCATTGGATGTTAAAAAGAAATTGGTACATTTATGAGTCCAAAAGGCATAAAATTATATTTAAAATATGCATATCTAGTTTGAAACAAAATCTTCTATTTATTTTTTTAGAAGTATATTAAATTATGTATTTATTGGAGATTTATTTTAGTATAAATATTTCCTTAATTGAGTTATTTAGGAAGTTTTGATATCAAAGATAGATAATATCTATTCTTAATGGTAATCTTGTTGAGTCCATGATAGTCTATAGACATTTGCATTGATCTTTCTTTTTTAGTTATAAATAAAATATGAATTTATATTAGAGATTTTAAATGGTATACAAAGTTTTAATTCAAATTTTCATCAATATATTCTTTTAATGCAATCAACTCATTCAGTGATAAGTTATAGATTGGTCCAAATAGTAATTGAGTTCATAATTGAAGATTATTCGAGCAATCATAGGAACAATGTATTGAAGGAATATCTATATTTTTTTTCATAAACATCTTGATAATTTCAATTCTGACTTAGAATATCTTTTAAAATATTTCTATTATTAGAAATAGATATGACATCAATAACAAAAAGTGATTATTCTTTTATATCATCATAAATACTCTTACATCTACTAAGAAGAATTTGGATATTTCAAATTTATGATTTTTTATAAAAGTCTGGATTAAGCTACAGAAAAAATCAATGTTATGCAAAATCTAATCAATTTGTTCTTTACATTTTTTAAAGAATTGGTTGTTGCATATAATGGCTTCAGCAATAAATCATTCTTATGAATTTGCTTTTGATATTGTCAATAATAAATCTTTGATATTATCTTTTAATCTATAACAAAATTGATTGATAATGGCTTTTTCATTTCAATCCATGTTGTAAGCAAGGTTTTAGAAGTTAGCAACATATATGATGGCTAAACATGATCTTTGTCATAAAAATAGGAATTTGGTCTTTGCTACCATTTCTTGATCATTTTTTCCAAGTGTGGCTATAATTAAGTCTAAGAATAAATTTAAATCATAAAAGGATTGTGAATACATTTCTATTAAAGGTGCAAACCAAAAAATAAATACTTCTAAAAAACAATATGCCAATGAATCCAACTTGAATAAATCCATGAAAATTCTAAGAATGATATGACTTTAGAAAGAACTTAATGTGTTATAAAATCCTTGAAATGTTTATTGTGTCCCATCAAACTTCTTTGGCATGCTAATCCTTGCTCTTCTCATACTTGTCGTAGCAAGACTTCTCAGATTCAATTATAGGATGGATCTACTTCCTTCCTTCAATTGCACAATTACTTGGTATAGAATTCAAATTTTATTATTGTCTTCTTTCTTAAACATAGGAATAGTACCTCCATGATTGACATTAGAAATACGTGAAATTTCTATCTTAAGAATATTAACAAGTCAATGAAGATGTGCATTAGTTGCAAATCTATTCTCACTTATGCAAAGTATAGCATCCATAATTTTTTCTTTTATTGATAATTCAAATAAATCCACATGTTAAATTAGAAGAAAGTAATTTGCAACTTCTAATATCAAATGAAAATTTCTACAAAGAATGATAGTCTATTTTTTTTAAGAAAAAAATCAATCTTAAAAAATTAAAATATTAGTTTAAAAATAGATAGTTTGTAACTTTCAAATAAAAAAAAGTACGATAATCCACTCATTTCTAAAAGAGAATAAAAACAATGAATTACCATTTTTGTCAAACCATTCAGGATATAAGTTACATAAAAAAAAAACCTTAGTATACTATTGTGTCATTCAAAAATAATAGATACTAACTTAAAATAAATATATTATTAAAAATAAAATGACTATTGCTAAAGACAAGAAGGCTAAAGACTCTTAAAACAAGACTAAAGACTAAAAAAGCATTGACAAGACAAAAAAGACTTCAATCTTGCCTCCATATATACTATCTAACTATGAGTTATATAACAATATTCCACAGGACCTTTGACATGTATCCAACTTGTAAGACATGTGTCTAACTTGCAAAACAAGTTTCCTACATGTATGCCACATAGATGACTTATGCCACAAGTGTCAAGGACAAGAACTCGATGAAAGCTAAAGAGTAAGTGAGACTTTTCTCAAAAAGAAATAGGACAAAATAGAAATATGTATATTAAGAAAGAAACTGGAATGGCTATTGCCAAAATACAAGAAAACTAGAGACCCTTGAAACTTAGACTAGAAGCAAGAAAGGAGTTGACAAGAGTGAAGAGGGCTTCACTCTTGCCTCTATATATACTATCTAACTAGAAGCCACGTGGCGATGTTCTATAAGACCTCCAATATATGTTGACTTTCTAGGCCACATGCCTTTGCTTGCAAGGCAAGTTTTCTATGGATGGACCACGTAGTTAGCTTGTTCTTTAAGCTTCCAACATGTGTGGCACATGGCTAACTTGTTGACCAAGTTTCTAACCTAAAAGTCAACTATAGACTCCTATAAAGTCAAAGCAGCGTCTATGAAGCTTCTAAGAAGCTTCTCTAGAAGATATTACACAATTAACCTACTTTTATCTACTTTTACATACTTTTATCTATTCATATAGGTAATTATATGTATGTCCGTGACATTACCCCCCCTTCTAGGGACGAGTTCCACGAGGAGCGGTGATTATATATTGAGAAAATCTAATATGCGGCGAATTGTATTTGCTACATACTCTGATCTTTGTTCTCTTCGAAGATAGTTGATGGGTCCTCTTAGCCATCGATAGTGTCCCATTCCAGGGCGAGAAGACCACCCTGTTATTTGATCACTGTTGAGGCCTTCATAACTTCCTTCAAATAATACATTTGAAACACCATCAGGAGTCGTTTCTATCTCCAATAATATCACCAAACATCGAGAATCTCTTCCAAGGTCGTGATACCAAACGCGTTGTATCTCACCATCTATTCGAGGAAGAACATGTCGTTCTTGAGGATCTTCATCTCGGTTGCGTCGTCTTGAAGGTTGTGACAATCGTAATGTCTCATCCGGTAAGTCAACAAACGAAGGTTCTTGAGTTGAATCCGCTGGTTGTTGGCTCTCCATCTAATTAGCGTCACAAATGCAAAGAAGTTACAAACAAGGATAGGAATTTGAATGTTATCTTGCCTCAATCTTGTCTCTTTTATAAGAGAGGTTTTCATCTTGGTTTTGATGGATGTCGTTGATGAAAAACTTTGACTTTAGCTGATGCATTTGCTAGATTCCTGGATGGCTCCCATGTGCGCTCACTAATATCATATCCGCGCCAATGAACAAGATATTCTAGCTTATTTCGGCACCGCCTTGAGTCTAATATCTCTTCCACCTCAAATTCTTCATTATTATCTACTTCTATAGGAGGCGGTGGCATTTGTCTTCTTCCTTGTATATCCACTGTCTTATATGGTTCAAGAAGAGACACGTGGAATACAGGATGGATCTTCATTGACTCCGGTAGATGTAACCGATATGCAACTGGGTTGATCTGTTCAGAAACAGAAAAGGGGCCAAGCCTACGATAGTCCAATTTGTCACAAGGTCGAGTGGTCTTGATATTGCGACGAAGTAGCCATACCTTATCACCCACGTTGAGTTGTGGTTGCTCTTTACGATATACATCTGCATTTATCTTTTGTCGTTCTTGAGCTTTCTTCAACTGCGCCTTCATTATTGCATGTAACTCTGACAACCGATTTGCCATATCTTCTGCTGCAGGATTATCAACTTTTGAAAAATCAAAAGTATCAAGTCGTGGATGATAGCCATAATTGGCAAAGAAAGGTGTTTGTTGCGTGGAGGAATGTACCGTATTATTATAAGCAAACTCTGCCAATGGCAGAAGGTTTGTCCAATCATCTTGTTGGTAGTTGATGGTACACCTTAAATACTGTTCCAAGACTTGGTTTACGCGCTCTGTTTGTCCATCAGTTTGAGGATGGAAAGCTGAAGATAGCTTTATGTCCACTTTTAAAATCTTGAAAAGAGTCCTCCAGAATCTCGACACAAATTGAGTTCCCCTATCCGATATGATATCTTTAGGTAATCCATGATAGCGATAGATATTATCAATGAAAAGCTTAGCTGTTTCTTCACCTGTGATAGATTTTGTACATGGCATAAAATGTGCCATCTTGGTGAAACGATCTACTATCACAAATATAGAATCATAAGATCTTGAGTTTGGAAGATCTGTGATGAAATCCATAGAAACAGAAGACCATGGTTGTTCTGGTATAGGTAATGGCTGAAGAAGTCCGTAAGGTCGATGTCGAGGAATTTTTGATCTTGAACAAATATCACATGATTGTACAAAGTCTTTGACTGACTTCCACATTTGTGGCCACCAAAAATCTCTTGATATGAGTTCCAGAGTCTTATTATATCCAAAGTGCCCTGCTGCTGGAAAGTCATGACGTGCTTGAAGAACACGCAAACGTGCTTTTCCTTCTGGAACATATAGGCGTCCTTCAAAATATAATAGATTATTCTTGAACTCGAACTTAGAAGAATCATGAGACTTGGAAGAATTATTCTCGATATCATGAACAAGAGGGTCTGAGGACATACTGGACTGGATTTGCTTGAGAAAAGTTGAATCAACAGTCAATGTTGATTTCACTGCTCGGAGATGAAATTGCTCCGGTTTCAAGAGGACCGTTCTTTGTTGCTCAAAAGCTGCATCTCCTTCTTTTGGTGCAAAATAAGAACGTCTAGACAGGGCATCGGACAAACCTTGTTGTTTTCCTGGCCGATAAGTGATAATGAAGTCGAATCTTGACAAAGACATACTCCAACGAGCTTGACGACGATTCAACACGCGTGCTGACATGAAATACTCGAGGTTCTTGTGATCTGTATACACAGTGACTGGACTAGAAGCGCCTTCTAGATAATGACGCCATTCTTGAAAGGAATCCACGATCGCAAGAAGTTCTTTATCGTGGATCTCATAATTGATCTCGGCTGCTGAGAATTTTCTTGAATGAAAAGCTATCGGATGAAGTTTGTCATCTGTTCCCATTTGTGATAAAACTGCACCCAAGGCAAAATCCGATGCGTCTGTTTCCATAAAAAATACCTTGGAAAAGTCAACACGATATAAGACTGGTGCAGAGACAAACGATGTCTTCAAGGCTTCAAATGCTGCTTCCGCTTCTTGATTCCATTGAAATTTATCTTTACTAGTCAAGCGTGTAAGTGGAGCTGCAACTCGTGAGAAGTCTTTGATGAAGATCCGATAGTAATTGGCAAATCCCAAGAAACATTGGACATCTCTTACAGTCTTTGGAATCTTCCAATCCATGATTGTTTGGACTTTCTTAGAATCCATCATGAGACCATCATTTGAAATGATGTATCCTAAAAAGTCAACTTGAGTAGTGTGAAATACACACTTTTCCATCTTGGCGTACAATCCTGCATCTCTAAGTTTTTGTAATACTTGACGAACATGTATTTCATGTTCTTCAACGTTCTTGGAATAGATCAGGATATCGTCTAGATAGCAGACGACAAAATTGTCTAAGAATTCACGAAATACATCATTCATGAGATGTTGAAAAGCAGCTGGTGCATTCGTGAGTCCAAAAGGCATGACATTGTATTCAAAGTGTCCGTACCTGGTTCGAAACGCAGTCTTCCATTCATCTCCTTCTTTGATCCGTACTAGATTATATGCTCCTCTTAGATCTATTTTTGTATAGATCTTAGCTTGATTTAACTGGTCAAGGAGTCCTGATATCAAAGGTAATGGATACCTGTTCTTGATTGTGATCTTGTTGAGTCCTCGATAGTCAACACACATTCGTAAAGATCCATCTTTTTTCTTTACGAATAAAATTGGAGCTCCTGCTGGAGATTTTGAATGACGTATGAAATTCTTCGCTAAATTCTCGTCAATATATGTCTTGAGTTCAGCCAACTCATCTTGCGATAAACTGTAAATTGGTCCAAATGGTGGCTGAGTTCCTTCCTTGAGATCGATTGAACAATCGTATGGGCGATGCTCAGGAAGAATATCTGCATTCTTTTTCTCAAAAACGTCTTGATAATCCTGATATTGACTTGGAATGCCACTTGAAGTCTTTACGCTTTCAGAAATAGGTGCAGCATAAATAGCAAAAGTTGATCCTTCTTTTGCTGCGTGTATAAACGCTTTTGCACCTATAAGTGCGGGTTTTTCTATACTAGACTCATGGTTTTTTACTTGATTAATAGAACTGTTACTAATGCTCCGAGGAAAATCAAGTTTACGAGAAATCCAATCTATTCGAGGATTATACTTTTCTAACCATGATAAGCCTAAAATTACTGGATTAGAGGGAGATCTAATTATATTAAAAATTACGCAACTACTATGACCATTTATTACTACATCTACAGGAAGTGTTTCGTGAGTTACATCTCCAGAAGACAACGGACGACCATCTATAACTTCTACGTGTACAGGTTTAGTTTTTTGTATTAATGATATTCTATGACATCTAGCAAATTCTTCATCTAAAAAACAAGCTGAGGCTCCTGAATCTATCAAGGCAGAGGCTTTGTAATTATTAGGTCCTAAACGCACATCTATTATAAAACAAGGAGATGGTTCTGAGGAGAGGATAGGACCTTCATTAGAAGTTGTACAAGATTCCAGCCGCACGGTCCCTATTGTAGCTGGACGTACTCGTTTTCCGACATACTGTCTTCTTTCACAGTCGTACTCCTCATTTTGTAGTTACGTCGCTTCTTTGGACAATGTTGAGCAGTGTGCTTAGGTTCTCCACAATATAAGCACAATCCTCCTTGTCGACGACGAGACTTTTCTTGCTCAGTAAGAGGTTTGAAACGTACCGCATCAATTTGCATATCCTCTACTTCCGAAGGTATGTGTTGAGGAGACGTCGGTGTTGCCATTGAATTGTAGTAACGTTGAGGCCCACTTGTACGACTCTCGGATCGAAATTCAAAAAGTCGATTGTCGCACTTCACAGCAAAGTCAATTGCTTGACTCAATGTTTGAGGATCAGGTAAATTAAGCATCAATTTCTTTACCTCATATTGTAATCCGTAGAGAAATTGACTCACAAGTGCGGCATCATCCCACTTGATATCAGTTGCAAGTTGTCGAAATTGCGAAGCATATAATGTTACTGATCGATTGCCTTGTCGCAAAATACGGATCTTGTTGGTTGCAACACGAATTGCATCATGTTCTCCAAACATGGATCGAAACTCCGCCAAAAAAGCCTCCAGATTATCCAATATTGGATCTCGTCGTTCAAGAAAAGATGAAAACCATGACAATGCTGAACCTGAAAGGAGTGTACCAATGAATCTAACTTGTGACCCTGGAGTTGGATAGCTCTGGGGTTGAAGTTCAATTACTAGTTGGACCTGATTGATGAATCCTCGAAACTTGGATCTGGTACCATCAAACTTCTCGGGCAAGGCAACTCTCGGTTCTCTAACACTCGAAGGGTGTTCCATTCTGGGAGAAGGGACATGGTTTGGTGTAGATGTTGAAGCAGCCCCAATCATCTCTATATCTTCACTTCCTACCATTCTTGTTGCTCCTTGTGGTGGTAAATTGAGTTGATGCATCGCAAGCATTAACTCCCTCAATTGCTCTTGCATCTGTGCCATTGCACTCTTCATTTCAACAAGCTCTGCCATAGTAGCACTTAGAAAAGAGAAGATGTCTAATAACGCTCAAAACAAATAGAAGAGAGGAATTGATAACAAAGAAAATACTAAGAACAATATCAGTTTAAAAGAGGGTAATCCGCAACTTCTAATGCGCTTATGTCTTATCAAGAAAAAGGGGTAATCCACTCTTAATCAAGAAAAGACAAAGCTCTGATATTGTAAGTGTACTCTTGTCAATCTGTCAAGGACAAGAACTCGATGAAAGCTAAAGAGTAAGTGAGACTTTTCTCAAAAAGAAATAGGACAAAATAGAAATATGTATATTAAGAAAGAAACTGGAATGGCTATTGCCAAAATACAAGAAAACTAGAGACCCTTGAAACTTAGACTAGAAGCAAGAAAGGAGTTGACAAGAGTGAAGAGGGCTTCACTCTTGCCTCTATATATACTATCTAACTAGAAGCCACGTGGCGATGTTCTATAAGACCTCCAATATATGTTGACTTTCTAGGCCACATGCCTTTGCTTGCAAGGCAAGTTTTCTATGGATGGACCACGTAGTTAGCTTGTTCTTTAAGCTTCCAACATGTGTGGCACATGGCTAACTTGTTGACCAAGTTTCTAACCTAAAAGTCAACTATAGACTCCTATAAAGTCAAAGCAGCGTCTATGAAGCTTCTAAGAAGCTTCTCTAGAAGATATTACACAATTAACCTACTTTTATCTACTTTTACATACTTTTATCTATTCATATAGGTAATTATATGTATGTCCGTGACAACAAGCTACCAATATATATGACATGTGGCTAATTTTTTGGTCAATTTTTTAATCTATCAATCAACTATAAATACATATAAAGTCCAAACTGTGTCTATAAAGCTTTTAAGAAGCTTAATCATAAGATATTATAAAATCTATCTACTTTTGTCTTCTACCTAATATTTCTTATTTAGTTAATTTATGTATTTCCATAATACAAATTTAAGCAATTATATAATTCTTTTGAAATGAATTACTTAAACATAAAATAAAATAAATACCAATTACTAATAAAAAATTTCTAAAATATATTTATTGTGATATAAATCATTATAAAGATGATTGAGTAGATTTTTTTATTATAAATTGAATTTATTTTAAGTAATGATATATCTTAATTAATAAAAAAAACTTTCATTACTTTTAAATTTTAATTATCATATTATTAGATATAATTTATATTTATATTGCCACGAACTTAAATTGAAATGATTTTTTTATATTACTTTTTAAAATAAAAATCAAAAATTTCATCTAAAAATTATAGTATAAAAATAAAAATAGATAAATTATTCTTTAAAATATTAAATTGAGTTTAAAATATAAATTTAATATAAAATTATTTATCAAATGTATAAATTTTTTAATAGATTTGATTATTTTTTTAATTTTATATATTTTATTCTTAGAAACCTTAAATAAATCATGTATAATAAAAAAGTCATATTCTTTTGTATTTAATTTAAAAAATATAAAAAAATAAATAAAGATAAAATTATATATAAGCATTTAAAAATATTTTTTATTGTATATTTTTACATATATTTATTTATTCATTTATTTTAAAAAATTAAGATTCATCATTCATATCAGTTGAGGGACAAAAATTGGTTTGTGATTTACAACAATAATATCTTCATTAAACAAGATGAATACAACCATACAAAAATTTAGATTAAATTTTTCAAATTACATTAATGAAATAATTTCAATTTTTGTTTGTTCTTCCAGATTATGCAACAAATAATATGAAAAATATACTATGTATATTATTGCTAATAATCTATTATATTTTTGAAAAGTATTGTTTTTTTTCAGTGATGTCAGTGCAATAGTATTATTTAATACTGGATGATATTTGTAGGATTTCAAGATTCTAAAATAGAGTGTTTTATATCACAATTATTTAATCTTTATCTTAATATGAACATCCTTGGGAAAAAATTATGATTTTTAAATATTTAGTATAATCTTGTTATAAGCAACTTATATGTAGGTATTTTCTAATAACTCAAATTCTAGTTATATTGCTTTAAAACCACTAACATTATATGTTATTTTTAAGAATTTTTAAAAATGTATCTTAAGGGAATAATATTATAATATGTAAGTTTTTACAGAACAAAAATCCTTTGGACTTCTGAGTCATAATATATGTCTCAAAACTTCTTCTAGAAATTTCTTTAAAACCTAATTGCAACAACATAAATGAAAAGAAAATTCATGGATTATTTTTAGTTGAATCAACATGTATGTTTTTGGAACAATTTATGTACTATTTTGTTTCAAGTCTAGTATATTGTTCTTCTTAAACATCTTGATTTTGTGATCCCTTGTTTTTGTATTCTTAACAAAATCCGTAAGATTGTATACTGTACTTTGGTAAAATATGTATGTATATATATATATATATATATATATATTAAAAACCTTTTAGGCTAAGAAAACAAACAAAAAAATATAAACATATGCAGCAAAATATGTTGAAAATAAATGTAATGGTTATCTTTGAGATGCAGTGTTTAGAGATCTAATCAAATGTTGAATTGTTTTTTAAAAAATAAAAATGAAAATAAAATATTAAGAACTGAAATCATTGTAAAAGACCCTAATTCTTGAATTTAATGTGTACAACTTCAATATCTTCATAAATCCTTAAATATTGAAATCCACGTTTTCTAAGTAATTTCGATGGAATCAGTGGCCGTTGGTGGTATGCTGACGTGTTCGTCCGACGTGGAGGGGAAGCTTCGAGGCGTGACGGTGTGAACATCGAGGGCGGTTCTAGGGTTTTGTCTATAAAGGCAAGGAAAGCTCACGATATGATGTTTGTTGATTCTGAGAAATTTGTGCGTGAGGGTCTGAGTGATCGTAGCTCGATTTCGGAATCGGATTTGGAGTGTAGTTGTCAATTTGTGAGTTGGGAAGCTTCGGAGTCGTGAATCATGACAACCGCCGCGCGGCCTACATGGGCCCCTGCGAAGGGAGGGTCGGAGCAGGGAGGAGTGCGCATGTTTGGGCCCTCTCAGAAATTTTCGTCGCGGGACCTTGCTTCTCATACGCAGCTGAAGCTCAGGTACGCGGTTGCGCAATTCCGCTTGATTTGCGTCTTGGTTTTGGTTCGTAAGGAGTATTCTTGGTTGGGCCAGGAGTCGGAATTGGTTAGTTGGATGGATGGTATACTTAGGGTTTTTTTTTTTTTTTTTTTTTTTTTTTTTTCAGCCTTGGGAGTGAGTTTTTGTCGTTTCTGTCACATTCATGCAAGCTTAGTTCTGTGCCAAGTTTTTGAAGCCGTGGCGTATCTTGAGTCGAATTAAGTAGGGTAATGTCAGCAACAGGAGAGATTTCTTTTTTCTTCCTGCATTAGAGAGATGTCGGTTTTAGGGTTTCTGAAAGTTGTTTACTTTTGTAGTTTGTATGTACACAACTGTTCTCGCTGTTATGTGTTTTGCGACTCACATATTCGAGTATTTCAGGAAGGATGGACAAGACACCACAGAGGAAATTAGAAGGAGGGACCTCAGGGCAGAGCTCGAGGACCGCGAGCACCGACATTTTTCCTCAAAGGAAAAGAGCTACGGTAATAGTTACTTATGCTTTTGTTTCCCTGTTTGTGGGAGATTTTGTTTCTAGCAGCTGACTGTCACTGTTGTGCTCACTACCCGGTAGCAGAGTCTAGGAATCATGACTGTGTCTATGTTGGGTTTCAGACGATAGAGATCGCAGGAAGGGATCTACTGCTGGGTATCTGGATGGTTCAAAGAGAGACACTGAAGAGAGGTCAGAGCGGGCGGCTATAAAGAACGTAGATGCTGACGATTCTGATGTGGAGGTTCCAAGTGACAGTGATGAAAGGCATGTTGAGCTTCAATCAGATTCCTTAGCTTTCATTTCCTCAATTGAGCTATAATCTGTTGTTTATCTTATCAGATGGTTCAATTTCAAAGTTACACCTAGTATTCCCACGTTCTGAAACATGTGGACTAACAATATTAATTTTTTTGGGGGTTTTGTTAAATTTGCAGTGATGATGAAGATGATACTGCAGAACTTCTTGCGGAGCTAGAACGTATTAAGAAGGAGCGAGCAGAAGAAAAGTTGCGCAAGGTCTTGTTTGCATTGATCGATTCATTTTTTCATGTTTTTAAATATCGTTCTTACGTTCAACTTCATAGGATTTTCTTCATGTATGATTTGGAACGACTTGATCACAAGAAGACCTTTTGTTTGCAACTAATTTTTGGTGTTTATTTTGGCAGGAGCGGCAGCTGCAAGAGGAGGAAATGAAAGCGAAGGAATCTGAGCTTATTCGGGGCAACCCTTTGCTCAATTCCACAGGGTCATTTGCTGTCAAACGCAGGTATGTTAAAAGATACTTTTATTAACTATCGTGCAGTATCTTTTCTTTCGATTAGGAACGTGATACGAATATTTATTAGTTAAGTAGCCCGTTGATGTCGACATTTACAATTGTATCTCACCTTCTTCGCATGTGCAGCAGTACTCGGCAATAGACTAGTATTCTCTATCGTTTGTGCTAGTTGAAGTATTGATAAGCATATCATTTGGAATTTGTTGCATGTTTTTCAGATTATTTTGAGTATTTTTGTTACTTATGTATCCTTGTTGATGATGCTTGTTTGTAGGTGGGACGATGATGTTGTGTTTAAAAATCAAGCACGTGGGGAGCCGAAGCCAGTCAAACGCTTCATCAATGACACAATCCGAAATGACTTCCATCGCAAGTTCTTAAATAAGTATATGAAGTAGATTCGCTATGTAAATACGATATGTAATGTCTCATCTCAAACTTTGTGGGAAGATCCTTTTTTTTTTTTTTTTTTTTTTTTTTTTTTTTTTTGTTTTTTTGTTTTTTTGCTACGGCAATAGGACATAAGTGAGTTGATAGCAAATACTTTTGACTTAGATTGGATAACTTCGTTTAATTTGAGAATTGAAACAGAAAATCTTTCCAAATCTGCCGTAGTTGCATTTTATTTCAAGAGTTTGAAGGTCTATCTTTACCTCCGTCCTCACTACCTTTCTTTGTGTTGTGTAACTATTGGAACTATCCTCGAACAATTGCAAACATTTTTTTATGTGTATTAAATTTATAGGATTAACTTAAAGCCTGTTTAAGAAAAGCCTTGAAACTGACCCTAAAAACCGAAGGTATAATATAAAACATACACACGTAGACACTGAAGAACAGGATGGATTGTAGTTTGAGCAAAACTTTGTGTTAATTTCATGCAATTGAATCATTACTTTGTAGGTAGAAAAACTTTGACATACAACAAAGATTGGCAAAGTCATAAGGGACAAGCTGCCTTCAATCTCTAATTTGTTTTGAACTTTTTAACCAATTCATTGAAGGTCTTTAGAATGAACACCTTTGTGCTTTTTATTCAAGTTATATTATCTTCTCGTTGATTATTTGTACTCTGATTTATCCTACTCCTAATACATAATTGTTTATGTGACTGATATGTGGTTGTGTTAAATATGTTGTGAGTAGAATGTACGAGTTGCTGATAGTATCAATGTTTTTCAAATCAATTCCATTTGATCTGTTTAAAAGAACTCATAGTTCATCAAATAGTTTTTACTTGTTAGTAATATTACTTTATGTGGTTTTGAAGTTTGTATTTAGATTGTACTATTACAGAATAACAATTTTTAAACCTATATACATTTTTTCTCAAAATAAATAAGTTTGATTGAATTCAAATGACAAGTCTAAATTTTAGATTTTATAGCTTTAAATGCATCCTAAGGAAATAAAATAAAATATTATTAACAAATAAAATAAAAGAAAAGAAAAGAAAAGTTTATAAGTTTTGTTTTATGTTGTATTTTAATTTATTACAAATCTTAATACTTCTGAAGAAGTTAGGTCTATTCTTTTTAAAAACAATGTTTTTTAGCCAATCAATCATGTCACAAAATTCATTTAAGAGATTAGTCTTAGAATAACAAAAGAGTGACCTAGGTCTATTGGTTTATGTTAAATTAGAGATGGCTACACCAGTTGTTTTATTTAAAGTGTTGTAAGAGAAGGTATTAGATTAATTTGAATAAAAATTATCAATTTTTTTTAATACAATCAAGAATAATGTCTAAGTTAAGTTTTAAATTGAAATTTTAAAATATTTTATTTGTAACTTGATCATTTAGCAACTTGTACAGAGAGATATATTAAAGATATTAATTATAAAAACAATCATGATATATATATATATATATATATATATATATTATTTTAAATGATGCATTACAAAATATTATAATTAAACAAATTTAGAGACTCTGACCTCTAAAGTTGCTTGTAGATCCAAAAATACATAATCTTCTTATTATTAGAATAGCTATGTTATTTTTAAAGATAAAAACAAGATTAGGCTAAGAACAAGAAATAGTAGTCGGAGTTAGAGATAGTAGATAGTTACAAAATAAATTATGAGGTGGCAAGGGAGGATTTGGCATTCACAAAATTGGAGTGTAGCTTTAACAACTATATATATATATATATATATATGATTGTTAAATTAAGATCTATTAAAAAATTATTTAGATAAAATTTATTTTAATTTTAATTTATAAAATAAATAAATAAAATAATGTATATATATATAAATATATAACCTTGTAATAATAATCTACAAACTTGTATATTTTTTTCTTTTTATACTTCTACTCTTATATCTTCTAAATACTTTATAAAGTATCTATTTTGAATTGATTTTATAAAATATATCTTTGATCAAGATAAGATTAAAAGTTTAATAGCTATTTTTATTGAGTACATAATAATTTTTTATTTTGAATAATAATAATTGAAATATAAAAAATAAAATAAATCACTTCAAAATATAAATTGGTCCTTGAAGAAAGTATTGATTAATTCATTGACTTATTTTTCTCTCTAGTCTTAAAAAACCAATTTTGAATTACAAAAAAGGCCTAATAGTCAAGTGTTATATAATAAAAAAAGCTCAAGCTACAAGCACGCCCTTAATTTCTGTATTTTTTACTTATTATATCTACTGACACATCCAAGTCTCAAGGACATGAATCTTGAAAAAAGAATATCCTCAATTCACTCTTATGTCACTGTAAGGAACTAGAAAGTCATCCAAAGATGATATAATATAGAATTGGAATGGCTATTGCCAAAAACAAGACAACTAAAAAAACTTGAAATAAGACTAATGACTAGAAAGACATTGACAAGAGTGAAGAAGGCTTCACTCTTGCTTCTATATATATTCTTAACTAGGAGCTACGTGGCGATGTCCTATAGGACCTTCAAAACATGTTGACTTTGCTAGCCACATGTCTTAACTTGCAAGACAAGTTATCTATGTATGCACCACATAGTTAGCTTGTTCTACAAGCTACTACATGGAGTTAACTTGTTTTATAAGCTACCAACACGTAGTTATCTTCTTGGCCAAGTTTCTAACCTACAAACACATCTAAAGTCAAAACCATGTCTATCAAGCTTCTAGGAAGCTTCTCAAGAGGACTTTATGAAATTAATCTATATTTACCTACTTCTACCTAATCATATAAGTAACTATTGGAATAAATGTATATGTCTATGATATTACCTTCTTTTCTAGGAACGAGTTCTACGAGGAGCAATTATCATCTTTTATGGATCTTTACAATTCTTCATCTTTGTTTTGATGGATGTTGTTGATGAAAGACCTCAATCTTCTTTGTTGCATTTGCAAGGTTCTTTAATAGCTCTCATGTGCCTTCACTAATATCATATCCATGCCAATAAACAAGATATCTCAACCTATTTCGATACTGCCTTGAATCTAAGACTTCTTCTACCTCAAACTTTTGATTATTATCCACCTCTACAAGAAGAGGTGGCATTTATCTTCTTTCCAAGATATTCACTATCTTATATGGCTCAAGAAGAGACATGTGAAATACATGATGGATCTTCATAGACTTCAGTAGATGTAATCAATAAGCAACATGATTGATTTGTTCACAAATAGGAAAAGGTCTTAGTCTACAATAGTCCAAATTATCACAAAGACAAGTAGTCTTGATATTGTGATGAAGTAACCATACCTTGTCACTTACATTGAATTGTGGTTGCTCCTTATAATAGGCATCCATATTGGTCTTTTATTATTCTTGAACTTTCTTTAATTGTGTCTTCATTGTTGCATGTAGCTCTGACAAATAATTTGATAAATCTTCGACCATAAGATTATCAACTTTTGAAAAGTCAAAAATATTAAGTCATAGATGATAACCATAATTGGCAAAGAAAGGTGTTTGTTGAGTAAAAGAATGTACTAAATTATTGTATGCAAATTTTGCCAATGGGAAGAGAGATGTCTAATCATCTTAATGATAGTTGATGGAACACCTCAAATACTATTTCAAAACTTGATTCACTTGTTTTGTTTGCTCATCAATTTGAGGATGAAAAGCTGAAGAGAGCTTTATATCCACCTTTATAATCTTGAATAGGATTTTCTAGAATCTTGATACAAATTGAGCCCCCCTATCTAATATAATATCATTTGGTAATCCATGATAGCGATAAATATTGTTAATGAAAAGCTTTGCTGTTTCTTTATGTGAAATAGATTTTGTACATGATACAAAATGTGCCATTTTGGTGAAGCAATCTATGATTACAAATATAGAGTCATATGAACTTGTGACTAAAAGATCCGTAATAAAATCCATAGAAATAAAAGACCATAGTTGTTTTGGAATTGGTAACAATTGAAGAAGTCCATAAGGTCGATGGCAAGGAGTTTTGGATCTTCAACAAGTATTGTATGATTGTACAAAGTCTTTGACTGCCTTCCTCATTTGAGGCCACCAAAAATCTCTTGATATTAGCTCTAAAGACTTATTATATCCAAAATGTCTAAGTATTAGAAAATCATGATGAGTTTAAAGAACATGTAATTATGTCTCGCCTTTTGAAATATATAGGAAATCTTTGAATTATACTAGGTTCTTGAACTCAAACTTTGAAGTGTCATAGGACTTAGAAGAAGTGTTCTTGATATCATAAACAAGAAGATCAAAGAATATATTTGATTGAATTTACTTAACAAAGGTTGAATCAATAGTCAATGTTGATTTTATTGCTCCAAGATGAAAATACTTGGGCTTCAAGAGAATCATTCTTTGTTGATCAAAAGATGCATCTCCTTCTTTTAGTGCAAGATAAAAATGTCTAGAAAAGGCGTGTAATAGACCTTGTTATTTTTCGAGTCGATCATTGATTTTGAAATTGAATCTCGATAAAGACATGCTCTAATAGGCTTGAGAATGATTCAAATCACATACTAACATAAATTATTTGACATCCTTATGATCCATATATACAATGATTGGACTTGAAGCGCCTTTTAGATAATGATGCCATTTTTAAAATAAATCCACAATTACAACGAGCTCTTTATAATAGATCTTATAATTAATCTTGGCTACTAAAAATTTCTTGGAATAGAAAGCTATCAGGTGGAGTTTGTCTTTTTTTCCTATTTGTGACAATATGGCATCTATAGCAAAGTCTCGCGCATCTATTTTCATAAAAAATTTCTTGAAAAAGTCAATGCAATATAACATTGGTACATAAGTAAACTCCTTCTTTAAATCATCAAATGATGCTTGTGCTTCTTTATTCCACTTAAATTTATCTTTATAAGTCAAACATGTAAGTGAAGCTACAACTTGAGAAAAGTTTCCGATGAAGATTTGGTAGTAATTAGAAAAGCTCAAAAAACATTGCACATCTCATACTATTCATAGAATCTTCCAATTTATGATAGTTTGGACCTTCTTAGGATCCATCATAAGACCTTTGTTAAAAATGATGTATCCTAAAAAGTCAACTTGAGTAATGTGGAATACACACTTTTCCAACTTCACATATAATCTTGCATATCTAAGTTTCTATAACACGTGACAAACATGATGTTCATGTTTTCTTATATTCTTAGAATAGATTAGAATGTTGTTTAAATAGAAAATGACAAAATCATCTAAAAACTCACAAAAAAAATCATTCATAAGATGTTGAAAAGCAACCGGTGTATTTGTGAGTCCAAAAGGCATGACATTATATTCAAAATGTCTATACCTAGTTTGAAAAATAGTCTTTCATTCATCTCTTTCTTTGATATGAACTAAGTTGTATGCTCCTCGTAGATCTATTTTGGTATAGACCTTTACTTGATTGAGTTGGTCAAGAAGTCCTGAAATCAAAAACAAAGGATATCTATTTTTGACAGTGATATTATTGAGTCTTCGATAATCCACACACATTTGTAAAGATCCGTCTTTCTTCTTCACAAATAAGATAAGAGGCTTGGCTGAAGATTTAGAATGGCATATTAAGTTCTTTGCCAAGTTTTTATCAATATGCTCTTTTAATATAGCCAACTCATTCTGTGATAAGCTATAGATTGGTCCAAATGGTATTTGAGCTCTTTCTTCCAGATCAATTGAACAATCATAAGATCGATGATTTGGGAGAATATCTACATTCTTCTTTTAAAATACATCTTAAAAAATCTTGATATTGGCTAGGAATATCACTTGACATTTTTCTACCATTAAAAATGGACGTAGTATATGTAGCAAAAGATGATCTTTTTCTTGCAGCATGCATCAAATCTCTTGCACCTATTAGTAAAAATTTAGATATACTAGACTTATATACTTCTACTTTACTAATCCAATCTTAGATTATACTACTAAAAAATTCAAGGTTATGAGAAATCTAATCTATTTGAGGGTTATATTTTTTTAGCCATGATAATCCTAAAATAATTAGATTGGAGGGAGATCTTATTTCATTAAATACTACTATACTGTTATGATCTTTAATTGTTATATCTAAAGGAACAATCTCATAAGTAACATTTTCAGAAGACAACAAATGACCATCTATGATTTCTACATATACAAGTTTAGTTTTCTTGATTAAAGGTATTTTTTGATTTTTGACAAAATCTTTATCTATAAAATAGGTTGAGGCTCTTGAATCTAATAAGGCAAAGACTTTGTGATTTTTAGGTTCTAAACACACATCTATTCTAAAATAAGATAGGAAGACTAAGAAGAAAATATGACCTTTATTAGGTGTTGCACATGATTCCAACTGCATGGTCCCTATTGTAGTTGAAAAAACTCATTTTGATACATTATCTTCTTTCGTAATTGTGCTCTTCATTTTGTAATTGTGTTGCTTCTTTGGACAATGCTGAGCAGTGTGCTTAGCTTCTCCACAATATAAACACAAAACTTCTTGGCAAAGTTGAATCTTTCCTTGCTCTGTGAGAGGTTTAAAATATATCGTATCAATTTGCATTAGTTTTGGCCTTGATGAATATGTTTCAAAAAACTTGAGAGCTACCACTATTACTTGACTTATTCCTCTCCAACCAAGTCTTTATTCTTGATGCCTTTTAAATAATTAAT